>NC_069499.1:73821480-74081480 GCF_027579735.1 Bombina bombina
TGCAAATAACAATACTATACTAGTTTTTGTGGACCTCTTGACAAAAATGGCACACTTCGTCTCTTATTACCGCCTTCCAACAACTTCTCAAACTGCCCAACTATTTCTGGATTATGTTGTGAAACTTCATGGTTTACCCTCATCAGTTACATCTGATTGAGGATCTCAATTCACCTCAAAATTTGGAAACAACTCTGCACATCCCTTCAGCTTGACTAATGCCTTAGTACGGCCTATCACCCTCAGACTAATGGTCAAACAGAACAAGTAAATCAGTGGTTGGAACAATACCTCAGATGTTATTGCACCTATGAACAAGACAACTGGAGTTCCCTATTAACCACCGCAGAATTTGCATACAACAATACAACCAATTCCACTACCAAACATTTCCCTTTTTTGCCAGCTATGGTTTCCACCCTACTTTCCATATTATGTCCCGTAATGAGAACTTGTCCGCTTGTCAATGATAGAATCAATACATTGACTACTACATTCAATATTCTTTGTGACAATATTCAACGGGCTCAGCAACACCAAAAGTTCTACTATGACTTAAGAAGACGACCTCCACCTTCTTACAAAATCGGAGACAAAGTTTGGTTGTCTACCAAACACCTTAAACTCTGAGTCCGCACCCCTTGTAGAAACCTCAGTGGCCTGTTTATCGGTTAAGAAGACAACCTCCACCTTCTTACAAAATCGGAGACAAAGGCCTAGATTTAGAGTTCGGCGGTAGCCGTCAAAACCAGCGTTAGAGGCTCCTAACGCTGGTTTTGGGCGCCCGCTGGTATTTGGAGTCAGTGATTAAAGGGTCTAACGCTCACTTTTCAGCCGCGACTTTTCCATACCGCAGATCCCCCTACGCCATTTGCGTAGCCTATCTTTTCAATGGGATCTTTCTAACGCTGGTATTTAGAGTCGTTTCTGCAGTGAGCGTTAGAGCTCTAACGACAAGATTCCAGCCGCCTGAAAAAAGCAGGAGTTAAGAGCTTTCTGGCTAACGCCGGTTTATAAAGCTCTTAACTACTGTACCCTAAACTACACTAACACCCATAAACTACCTATGTACCCCTAAACCGAGGTCCCCCCACATCGCCGCCACTCGATTCAAATTTTTAACCCCTAATCTGCCGACCGCCACCTACGTTATACTTATGTACCCCTAATCTGCTGCCCCTAACACCGCCGACCCCTGTATTATATCTATTAACCCCTAACTTGCCCCCCACAACGTCGCCGCAAGCTACTTAAAATAATTAACCCCTAATCTTCCGACCGCAAATCGCCGCCACCTACGTTATCCCTATGTACCCCTAATCTGCTACCCCTAACATCGCCGACCCCTATGTTATATTTATTAACCCCTAATCTGCCCCCCACAACGTCGCCGACACCTACCTACACTTATTAACCCCTAATCTGCCGAGCGGACCTGAGCGCTACTATAATAAAGTTATTAACCCCTAATCCGCCTCACTAACCCTATCATAAATAGTATTAACCCCTAATCTGCCCTCCCTAATATCGCCGACACCTACCTTCAATTATTAACCCCTAATCTGCCGACCGGAGCTCACCGCTATTCTAATAAATGTATTAACCCCTAAAGCTAAGTCTAACCCTAACACTAACACCCCCCTAAGTTAAATATAATTTTTATCTAACGAAATAAATTAACTCTTATTAAATAAATAATTCCTATTTAAAGCTAAATACTTACCTGTAAAATACATCCTAATATAGCTACAATATAAATTATAATTATATTATAGCTATTTTAGGATTAATATTTATTTTACAGGCAACTTTGTAATTATTTTAACCAGGTACAATAGCTATTAAATAGTTAAGAACTATTTAATAGTTACCTAGTTAAAATAATTACAAATTTACCTGTAAAATAAATCCTAACCTAAGATATAATTAAACCTAACACTACCCTATCAATAAAATAATTAAATAAACTACCTACAATTACCTACAATTAACCTAACACTACACTATCAATAAATTAATTAAACACAATTGCTACAAATAAATAAAATTAAATAAACTATCTAAAGTACAAAAAATAAAAAAGAACTAAGTTACAGAAAATAATAAAATATTTACAAACATAAGAAAAATATTACAACAATTTTAAACTAATTACACCTACTCTAAGCCCCCTAATAAAATAACAAAGCCCCCCAAAATAAAAAATTCCCTACCCTATTCTAAAATACAAATATTACAAGCTCTTTTACCTTACCAGCCCTGAACAGGGCCCTTTGCGGGGCATGCCCCAAGAATTTCAGCTCTTTTGCCTGTAAAAAAAAACATACAATACCCCCCCCCCAACATTACAACCCACCACCCACATACCCCTAATCTAACCCAAACCCCCCTTAAATAAACCTAACACTACCCCCCTGATGATCTTCCTACCTTGTCTTCACCATGCCAGGTTCACCGATCCGTCCTGGCTCCAAGATCTTCATCCAACCCAAGCGGGGGCTAGACATCCACTGAAGAAGTCCAGAAGAGGGTCCAAAGTCTTCCTCCTATCCGGCAAGAAGAGGACATCCGGACCGGCAAACATCTTCTCCAAGCGGCATCTTCTATCTTCTTCCATCCGATGACGACCGGCTCCATCTTGAAGACCTCCAGCGCGGATCCATCCTCTTCTTCCGACGACTAGACGACGAATGACGGTTCCTTTAAGGGACGTCATCCAAGATGGCGTCCCTCGAATTCCGATTGGCTGATAGGATTCTATCAGCCAATCGGAATTAAGGTAGGAATTTTCTGATTGGCTGATGGAATCAGCCAATCAGAATATAGTTCAATCCGATTGGCTGATCCAATCAGCCAATCAGATTGAGCTCGCATTCTATTGGCTGATCGGAACAGCCAATAGAATGCGAGCTCAATCTGATTGGCTGATTGGATCAGCCAATCGGATTGAACTATATTCTGATTGGCTGATTCCATCAGCCAATCAGAAAATTCCTACCTTAATTCCGATTGGCTGATAGAATCCTATCAGCCAATCGGAATTCGAGGGACGCCATCTTGGATGACGTCCCTTAAAGGAACCGTCATTCGTCGTCTAGTCGTCGGAAGAAGAGGATGGATCCGCGCTGGAGGTCTTCAAGATGGAGCCGGTCGTCATCGGATGGAAGAAGATAGAAGATGCCGCTTGGAGAAGATGTTTGCCGGTCCGGATGTCCTCTTCTTGCCGGATAGGAGGAAGACTTTGGACCCTCTTCTGGACTTCTTCAGTGGATGTCTAGCCCCCGCTTGGGTTGGATGAAGATCTTGGAGCCAGGACGGATCGGTGAACCTGGCATGGTGAAGACAAGGTAGGAAGATCATCAGGGGGGTAGTGTTAGGTTTATTTAAGGGGGGTTTGGGTTAGATTAGGGGTATGTGGGTGGTGGGTTGTAATGTTGGGGGGGGGGTATTGTATGTTTTTTTTTACAGGCAAAAGAGCTGAAATTCTTGGGGCATGCCCCGCAAAGGGCCCTGTTCAGGGCTGGTAAGGTAAAAGAGCTTGTAATATTTGTATTTTAGAATAGGGTAGGGAATTTTTTATTTTGGGGGGCTTTGTTATTTTATTAGGGGGCTTAGAGTAGGTGTAATTAGTTTAAAATTGTTGTAATATTTTTCTTATGTTTGTAAATATTTTATTATTTTCTGTAACTTAGTTCTTTTTTATTTTTTGTACTTTAGATAGTTTATTTAATTTTATTTATTTGTAGCAATTGTGTTTAATTAATTTATTGATAGTGTAGTGTTAGGTTAATTGTAGGTAATTGTAGGTAGTTTATTTAATTATTTTATTGATAGGGTAGTGTTAGGTTTAATTATATCTTAGGTTAGGATTTATTTTACAGGTAAATTTGTAATTATTTTAACTAGGTAACTATTAAATAGTTCTTAACTATTTAATAGCTATTGTACATGGTTAAAATAATTACAAAGTTGCCTGTAAAATAAATATTAATCCTAAAATAGCTATAATATAATTATAATTTATATTGTAGCTATATTAGGATGTATTTTACAGGTAAGTATTTAGCTTTAAATAGGAATTATTTATTTAATAAGAGTTAATTTATTTCGTTAGATAAAAATTATATTTAACTTAGGGGGGTGTTAGTGTTAGGGTTAGACTTAGCTTTAGGGGTTAATACATTTATTAGAATAGCGGTGAGCTCCGGTCGGCAGATTAGGGGTTAATAATTGAAGGTAGGTGTCGGCGATGTTAGGGAGGGCAGATTAGGGGTTAATACTATTTATGATAGGGTTAGTGAGGCGGATTAGGGGTTAATAACTTTATTATAGTAGCGCTCAGGTCCGCTCGGCAGATTAGGGGTTAATAATTGTAGGTAGGTGTCGGCGACGTTGTGGGGGGCAGATTAGGGGTTAATAAATATAACATAGGGGTCGGCGATGTTAGGGCAGCAGATTAGGGGTACATAGGGATAACGTAGGTGGCGGCGGTTTACGGAGCGGCAGATTAGGGGTTAAAAGTGTAATGCAGGGGTCAGCGATAGCGGGGGGCGGCAGATTAGGGGTTAATAAGTGTAAGGTTAGGGGTGTTTAGACTCGGGGTACATGTTAGGGTGTTAGGTGCAGACTTAGGAGGTGTTTCCCCATAGGAAACAATGGGGCTGCGTTAGGAGCTGAACGCTGCTTTTTTGCAGGTGTTAGGTTTTTTTTCAGCTCAAACAGCCCCATTGTTTCCTATGGGAGAATCGTGCACGAGCACGTTTTTGATGCCGGCCGCGTCCGTAAGCAACTCTGGTATCGAGAGTTGCATTTGCGGTAAAAATGCTCTACGCTCCTTTTTTGGAGCCTAACGCAGCATTTGTTTGAACTCTCGATACCAGAGTTAAATTTATGGTGCGGCCAGAAAAAAACCCGCGGAGCGTTAACAGCCCTTTTACCGCCGAACTCCAAATCTAGGCCAAAGTATGGCTGTCTACCAAACACCTTAAACTCCGTACCCCTTGCAGAAACCTCAGTAGTCTGTTCAGCGGTCCTTTCAAAATTATACGGGTAGTCAACTCTAATGTTGTTACCCTGCAACTACCTACCTCGTATAAGATTCATCCTACATTCCATGTCTCCCTTCTGAAACCTTATTCTACTACTCAGAACCAACCCTCTTCTGCATCATCCTCCACACCTATTGTGGGACCAGATGAGGAATACAAGGTGCAGAGCACCCTAGACTCATGCATCTTTCATGGAAAATTGCAGTATTTGGTACATAGGCTCGGATATGGACATACCTGGGAGCCATCTTCCAACTTAAACGCTCCGAGACTTGTATCTTTGTTCCACAGTCGTCATCCTGACAGACCCTGACCCTGAGCTGCGTAGCTGCTCCTTTAGGGGAGAATTCTGTAATGTACTCTCAGTAACTCACTTACTTTCCCTTTAATTGCAGCTGGCCTTTTTCCCCTTTACCTTGCATAAAATACCTGCCCACTTGTTACTAGGTGCTTAGTAATTTGTTAGTGTCAGGCTAATATGCTTAAAACTCTGCACTGAGTCAAATCTACTAATTTAATAGTATAACTAGCTAGACTTTCTCCTAACCGTTTGCGGTAATACCGCTGACAAGACGTATCCTACAGTTCATCTGTCAAATTACTGTTTTTCCTAAAAGCTCTACAGATATCAAGCAAAGTGTTTGACTTGGTAGGAGCAATCGCAGCTGCAACCATCTTCGGCTCTAATTAATACCAGAAGTGTTCTGTGTCTCTAATTTTACCTGCAGTTGTGTACTAACCACCAAGATTAAAGCAGCCTGGATCTGCAAGGCTGACTAACGTAAGATTAGGTATTCACAAGTAACCTACAGATTTCTGTATTCCTGCAACTGATTCTCTGTGAACGTGAGTCACTCCCAGGTGACGTCACAGCTTAACCGTGAAGGAACACCCGGCTACAAGTTACAAACACTGCTTGCTACATTCTTGCTTATGAACAGTTACTAAAGACCTTAGATGTTCGATCCTTCAAATTACTTACCTTTGCACTACTAAGGATTCACAGAATCCCTTACGATCTATTAAAGCAATCTACAAATTATTTAAAGGGGAATAATCTTATGTTATTTCACTATAAAAACAACTGAAGCAAACAAGGTCACTCATTAGCAAGCTTTGCAGTTGTATCCTTAAGTTAACCAAATACAAAACATTACAGTAACAGAATTAGTCAAGTTCTTGTGCCACTTTACCGATCAGCAGTTAGGCCTCATCTTGAGTATTGTGTGAAGTCCTGGAGGCAATATATCCAGAAGGATATAAACAAACTGGAATCTGTGCAAAGGAGGACTACTAAAATGGTACATGGTCTGAAAAATAAAACGTACCATGAGAGGCTCAATTATCTAAAAAAAATAAAATAAATATATATATATATATATATATATATATATATATATATGTATAGTTTAGAGGAAAGAAGGGAAAGAGGAGATATGATAGTAACTTTTTAAGTATATTAAGGGGCTTAGAGAGGTTGAGGATGAGAGTATTTCCCATAAAAATAAAAATGTAAGAATGAGAGGTCAAGATCTCAAGCTGAAGGGTAGTAGATTCAGGAGAAATTTGCGGAAGCATTTCTTTACAGAAAGAGTGATTGACTTCCACAAGAGGTGGTAATGACAAACACTGTGGGGGTCTTTAAGAATGCCTGGGATAAGCATAAGACTGTCCTACAAACAAGATAAGTTTATGTTTTAGAAAATATCAGGCAGACTTGCTGGGCCTATGGTTCTTATCTGCTGTCAAAATCTATGTTTCGATGTATCTAGGATTCAGATAGAGCACTTAGGCCTAGATTTAGAGTTTGGCGGTAGCCGTGAAAACCAGCGTTAGAGGCTCCTAACGCTGGTTTTAGGCTACAGCCGGTATTTGGAGTCAGTCAAAAAAGGGTCTAACGCTCACTTTTCAGCCGCGACTTTTCCATACCGCAGATCCCCTTACGTCAATTGCGTATCCTATCGTTTAACCCCTAATCTGCCGACCGCCACCTACATTATACTTATGTACCCCTAATCTGCTGCACCTAACACCGCTGACCCCTATATTATATTTATTAACCCCTAATCTGCCCCCCTCAACGTCGCCTCCACCTGCCTACACTAATTAACCCCTAATCTGCCGAGCGGACCGCACCGCTACTATAATAAAGTTATTAACCCCTAATCCGCCTCACTAACCCTATAATAGTATTAACCCCTAATCTGCCCTCCTTAACATCGCCGACACCTAACTTCAATTATTAACCCCTAATCTGCCGACTGGAGCTCACCGCTATTCTAATAAATGTATTAACCCCTAAAGCTAAGTCTAACCCTAACACTAACACCCCCCTAAATTAAATATAATTTTAATCTAACGAAATTAATTAACTCTTCTTAAATAAATTATTCCCTCGAATGGCGTCCCTCGAATTCCGATTGGCTGATAGGAATCCTATCAGCCAATCGGAATTCGAGGGACGCCATCTTGGATGACGTCATTTAAAGGAACCGTCATTCATTGTTCAGTCGTCGGCCAGGATGGATGTTCCGCGTCGGAGGTCTTCAGGATGCTGCCGCTCCGCTCCGGATGGATGACGATAGAAGATGCCGCTTGGATGAAGACTTCAATCGGATGGAAGACCTCTTCTGCCCCGCTTGGATGAAGACTTCTACCGGATGGAGGACCTCTTCTTGCCCCGCTTGGATGAAGACTTCTACCGGATGGAGGACCTCTTCTTGCTGCGCTTGGATGAAGAATTTGGCTCGGCTGGGTGAAGACGACTCAAGGTAGGGAGATCTTCAGGGGCTTAGTGTTAGGTTTATTTAAGGGGGGTTTGGGTTAGATTAGGGGTATGTGGGTGGTGGGTTGTAATGTTGGGGGGGGTATTGTATGTTTTTTTTTACAGGCAAAAGAGCTGAATTTCTTGGGGCATGCCCCGCAAAGGGCCCTGTTCAGGGCTGGTAAGGTAAAAGAGCTTTGAACTTTAGTAATTTAGAATAGGGTAGGGCATTTTTTTATTTTGGGGGTCTTTGTTATTTTATTAGGGGGCTTAGAGTAGGTGTAATTAGTTTAAAATTGTTGTAATATTTTTCTAATGTTTGTAAATATTTTTTTATTTTTTGTAACTTAGTTCTTTTTTATTTTTTGTACTTTAGTTAGTTTATTTCATTGTATTTATTTGTAGGAATTGTATTTAATTTATTTATTTAGCTCTGCTTCTTAGCAAAGGGATCAAACTAAAAAAGGATCAAATACATAAGGATATTTGAGTTATTTCAGGAGTTATTCAGGCTTATTCAGTAGTAAATAATACTTATATTTTTCTTATTGTTAAAGTGTTGCATAGTTTAAAATGTCTCAGATACAGTGCAATGGGTGTTTTGCACTTTTTAATCGTTCTACTTTTTGGAGATTTAGGGGCTGTCCTGTTTGTAAGCAGTTTTCCCTGTTAAGGGAGGAAATAGCTAAACTTCAAGCTAAGGTAAGTAACATACCTGTTACCTCTACAAAGATGCCTCAGAAAGAAGCCCCTCTACCCCAGAGATCAGCAAGGAGAGGCAGATGGATCACTGTAGGCTCTGGAAGAATTAGAACAGTAGACCAGAAGCATTGCCCACAACCTCTGCCATTGCAAAACTCCTATGCTGCTCTTGCCGAATACACTTGTGATGAGGAGATTGCTGTTTCTGAGCCCTCTGAAGCTGTAACAGGTAATTTAAATCTATTGGCACCTGATTCTCCAGGTAACATAACACAGGAAAGAACTGCAGATGTGTTTTTGAGAAAAAGACTGTTAGTGGGTGACTCTATTTTGAGGAATGTGTATTTAGGTGAAAGTAAAGGAGAAACAAGGGAGGTTAGATGTCTTCCAGGAGCTACTGCTCACAGGGATAAGAATCGTATTTTGAGAATTGTTAAGGCAGCAGGAAAGGGAAGTGAGTTAGATGTGATTGTACATTTAGGAACAAATGATCTGGCTAGTAATCACGTTGCTGCTGTTCAGAAAGAGTTTTGTGACCTAGGTAATCATTTAGAGACTGTGGCATCAACTCTATCATTTTCTGCTATTTTACCTGTGTATGACCAGGAAGCAGGAAAGATGGAGCAGATTACAACATTTAATTCTTGGTTAGATAAGTGGTGCAGGGAACGAGGATTTGGTTTTATTGGCCATTATAGTTCTGTTTGGAAAGATACTAGGTTATTTAGGAGAGATGGCTTGCATTTGGATGCTAAAGGAATAGAGTATCTGGGAGAGGAGTTCAAATACTTTATTAGAAATCATTTAAACTAATAAAGGGGGGTAGCATTAATATATCCACCTGCCCCCACAGCATGCCAAAACTGTTAGTCCAAGTAACAATTCTAGAAATTCTAGTAGAAAAATTCTTCGTGCCATGAGCACAAATGCTCGCAGCTTAGGAAATAAATTACCTGAACTCATTTCAAGAATGACTAGGGACAACTTGGATTTAGTAGCTATAACAGAAACATGGTACAATGATTTGCATGACTGGGACATAGTCATACCTGGATACAGGTTATTTAAAAAGAACAGAGTAGGAAAGAAAGGTGGAGGAGTTGCTTTGTATGTAAATGAAAATATAAAGGTTACTGAAATTGTAGGAACAAATGATGAGGTGGAAAGTATTTGGGTGACTTTGGAAATTGGAGATAAAAATGTTTTTAGAATAGGGGTTGTATATAGGCCTCCATTGCAGGATGAAAAACTGGACAATCTGTTATTAGATTAAATAACCAAAATGACCATGAAGGGTAAGGTTATAGTACTGGGGGACTTTAATTTGCCAGATATAGACTGGAAGATTCCTTCTGCTAGATCGGCTAGAAGCAGGTATATTCTTGAATCTCTGCTAGGGGAATCACTTGAACAATTAGTCAAGGAACCAACTCGTAAGGAAGCTATATTAGATCTAATACTTACAAACAGTGATACAGTTTCAGATGTGTCTGTAGGTGAGAACTTAGGATCCAGTGATCATCAATCTGTTTGGTTTAGTATTCATGTTCAGGAACTGTCCACCCAGACTAAAACAAAAGTTTTAGACTTTAGGACGGCAGATTTTTCATTAATGGGAGAATACCTAAAAAACTATTTAAAGGGGAAAACTCTTATTACAGGGGTTCAAGAACAGTGGGAATTTGTGAAAGGTGCCATTTTAGATGCAACCGCACACTGTATTAGACATGTCTGTAAAAGTAAAAGAAAGCGGAAACCAATTTGGTTTTCCAAAGAAGTAGCACATGCTGTAAAGACAAAAAAGATAGCTTATAAAAATTACAGACACACACAAGCAGATGATAATATGAAAATATGGAGACTCCAACAAAAAAAGACTAAGCAGTTAATTAGGAAGGTTAAAGCTCATGCAGAAGAGAAGATAGCACAGTCAGTAAAACATGGGGACAAAACATTCTTTAGATATATCAGTGAAAGAAGAAAAAATAAGGTAGGAATAGTAAAATTGAAATCAGTTGATGGTAGAATAATAGAAGGAGATAAGCAGATTGCAGACTGTCTCAATGATTACTTCTGTTCTGTTTTCACTAAAGATTGTGAAGATACAATGTTTACATTAAGGGATGCTACGCAAAATAGAAACAAGCTTAACAGTAATCTTTTTACAGAGGATGAGGTTTTGTTAGCATTATCAAAAATAAATGTTACAAAGGCAGTGGGTCCTGATAATATTCATCCAAGGGTTTTAAAAGAACTTCGATCAGTGCTAACTGTCCCATTAACTGATCTGTTTAATCAGTCACTATTAACAGGAGCTGTCCCAGATGATTGGAGAATAGCAAATGTAATACCCTTTCATAAAAAGGGCAGTAGAGAAGAATCTGGCAACTACAGGCCAGTTAGTTTAACTTCAGTAGTAGGGAAATTAATGGAAAGCCTCTTAAAAGAAAGAATTATGACTTACATAAAGACAAACAGTTTAGAGGACCAAAATCACCATGGTTTTACTTTAGGGAGATCATGTCAGACTAATCTAATTGACTTCTTTGATTATGTAACAAAAGTATTAGACAAGGGAGGAGCAGTTGATGTAGCATATCTAGATTTCAGCAAAGCATTTGACACCGTCCCACACAATAAACTTATTCACAAACTATATCTCCTTGGTCTAGATTCAAAAATTGTGAACTGGGTGGAATGCTGGCTTAAGGACAGAAAACAAAGTGTCTTAGTAAATGGAGTTCATTCAGCAGAGGGGGCTGTTACTAGTGGTGTTCCTCAGGGGTCAGTTCTGGGGCCTGTTTTGTTTAACATATTTATCTGCGATATCAGCAAAGGGCTACAGGGGAAAGTATGTCTCTTTGCAGATGATACAAAAATTTGCAACAGAGTGGATGTTCCAGGGGGGGTAGACAAAATGAGAAGTGATATACAACAATTGGAGGATTGGACAAATGACTGGGATCTAAAGTTTAACACAGCAAAGTGTAAAATAATGCATTTAGGGAAGAAAAATCCAAATGTTAATTACAGACTCAATGACACTTTAATGACTGTTACAGACGAGGAACAGGACTTGGGAATTATTATTTCAGATGATTTAAAACTTATCAAACAATGTAGTAATGCAGCGAGTAAGGCTAGCAGAATGCTTGGATGTATTGGTAGAGGTATTTGCAGCAGAAATAGTAAGGTTCTTATGCCACTTTATAGATCATTAGTTAGGCCTCATCTTGAGTATTGTGTGCAGTTCTGGAGACCATATCTTCAGAAGGATATTAACAAACTTGAATCTGTGCAAAGGAGGGCTACCAAAATGGTACATGGTCTAAAAAATAAAACTTACCAGGATAGGCTCAATTACCTAAATATGTATAGCTTAGAGGAGAGAAGGGAAAGAGGTGATATGATAGCAACTTTCAAGTACATTAAAGGGTTTAGTAAAACTGAGGCTGTGGGTATTTTACATAAAATGGAAAATTCAAGAACAAGGGGTCATGAGCTCAAGCTAAAGGGTAGTAGATTCAGGAGTAATTTGAGGAAGCACTTGCTTACAGAAAGAGTGATTGATTTATGGAATAAACTTCCTCAAGAGGTAGTAGCAACAAACACTGTGGGGGACTTTAAAAATGCATGGGACAAGCATAGGGCTATCCTACGAACTAGATAAGTTTATACTGTTAGGTAAGGTCGGGCAGACTTGCTGGGCCTATGGCTCTTATCTGCCATCAATATCTATGTTTCTATGTGTAGTGTTAGGTTTAATTGTAGGTAATTGTTGGTATTTTATTTAATTAATTTATTGATAGTGTAGTGTTAGGTTTAATTGTAACTTAGGTTAGGATTTATTTTACAGGTAAATTTGTAATTATTTAAACTATTTTAGCTATTAAATAGTTCTTAACTATTTAATAGCTATTGTACCTGGTTAAAATGAATACAAAGTTACCTGTAAAATAAATATTAATCCTAAAATAGCTATAATATAAATATAATTTATATTGTAGCTATATTAGGATTTATTTTACAGGTAAGTATTTAGCTTTAAATAGGAATAATTTATTTAAGAAGAGTTAATTAATTTCGTTAGATTAAAATTATATTTAATTTAGGGGGGTGTTAGTGTTAGGGTTAGACTTAGCTTTAGGGGTTAATACATTTATTAGAATAGCTGTGAGCTCCAGTCGGCAGATTAGGGGTTAATGTTTGAAGTTAGGTGTTGGCGATGTTAGGGAGGGCAGATTAGGGGTTAATACTATTTATTATAGGGTTAGTGAGGCGGATTAGGGGTTAATAACTTTATTATAATAGCGGAGCGGTCCGGTCAGCAGATTAGGGGTTAATAAGTATAGGCAGGTGGAGGCGACGTTGTGGGGGGCAGATTAGGGGTTAATAAATATAATATAGGGGTCGGCGGTGTTAGGGGCAGCAGATTAGGGGTACATAGGGATAATGTAAGTAGCGGCGGTTTACGGAGCGGCAGATTAGGGGTTAATAATAATATGCAGGGGTCAGCGATAGCGGGGGCAGCAGATTAGGGGTTAATAAGTGAAAGGTTAGGGGTGTTTAGACTCGGGGTACATGTTAGGGTGTTAGGTGCAGACGTAGGAAGTGTTTCCCCATAGCAAACAATGGGGCTGCGTTAGGAGCTGAACGCGGCTTTTTTGCAGGTGTTAGTTTTTTTTTCAGCTCAAACAGCCCCATTGTTTCCTATGGGGGAATCGTGCACGAGCACGTTTTTGAGGCTGGCCGCATCCGTAAGCAACTCTGGTATCGATAGTTGAAGTTGCGTTAAATATGCTCTACGCTCCTTTTTTGGAGCCTAACGCAGCCATTCTGTGGACTCTCAATACCAGAGTTATTTTAAAGGTGCGGCCAGAAAAAAGCCAGCGTTAGCTACGCGGGTTGTTACCGACAAAACTCTAAATCTAGCCGTTAGTTTTAAACAACTTTCCAGTATACTTCTCTGGTTAATTTTTTATAGTAGTTGTAGACTTTGTAGTTTTTTTTATTAAAAAAAAAAAGTAGCATTTTTTCAATTTTTTTTTTTAAAATAAAAAACAAATGCACTAGGCAGTTTTTGGGGTCTAAAGTAGGTGGGAGTGGGTTGCTAGAAAGAAAAAAAAACGGCATTAGTGTGCACTGGTATTACAAAGTACAGCTCTAATATCGCTTTCTTGAAAGCAATATTTAGCGCTCCACTTGTGTTTAAAAAATGACTTTTTAATGAGTTCGTAGAAAATCAGGATCACAGAAATATTTCAATCCTCCAAAGTTTTCTGCTCTTTTTTCATATCAGAATAGATGACAACAATAAAATCAGACTTTACTTCTACTGCCAGTTTCCAAATAATATTTTATAGCTTATCTAGAAAAACTTCAATTGTTCTTAGGCTTTGAACCGAATGGAGAACCCGCAATCATGGAGCTGATATGTGCACACAGCCCTGAAATGCAGTGATAGCTAGATTTTACCATGGCAGCACTTATGGCTAAAGAGAGGCAGAGGATAACCTTAATGCTATGCTTATAAAATGTATTTAGCGTTTCATTTCCCTTTAGTCAAGGGACATACTGCAGCCTAGAACAATATAGATAACAAAACATACCACAAATAAGCCAATATAAGTTTTGCTATAAACATTTATTTTAACTATATTTATATCAATTTTAGTCCTATTTTTAAAATGCTTGCTTCCAGAATACACAGTTGTATTATAATAGACAAATTCATGAAGTAAAACATTATGATTTAACACTAAATTCTTCTTAACATTCAATGTTCTTGGGGATATTACGATAATAATGTCCCTCTCATACTTAGCCTTCCACCTGCAATTTATTAATTGAACAATTATGTACTATTTTAATACCATTTCACCATTTTATAGAAAGAATAAACTACAAAACATAATGGGGAGTAAATTACATGCAATTAAAAATAGGATTCTGTGAATGACTTCATGGTTTTGCCAGAAAAAATGGGTTAGATTGCCTTCAAATTGCCTTCAAACAGAAAGTTAAATGAGCTGAAAAGCTCCCTAGAGATGAAAGGAAGAAAAGTCATTTAAAATCCATGCATTGAGATTATAAATGAAGTCCCTTAAGCATTGTATTTTAAAGCCAAAAATAAGCCAGTATCAAATCTGACAATGCTTTCTACAAACCTTGATACTCTTTGACTTACACTGTATAGATTGTCGATCAAATTAGTTAGTTTAGTCAAATATGTCATCTTTTGTAAGAAAAATTATCACTGTTTAAAGAAGTCACCTACATACCGTAGATCTTTGTTAAATGTAACACGGTGAGGCAATAAGAAGATATTGGGGTGTTGTTCAAAAGAGTATTTAAAGGAACATTAAAGGGACAGTCTACTTGAAAATTTGTATTGTTTAAGAAGATGCATGGGGGTCAATTTATTATATGTCAACATGTCAACGAGGGTAGAAAGCAGCATCCGCTGCTTATTAAATCTACCCCATAATCCCTTTATTACCCATTCCCCAGTTTTGCACAACCTGCACTATTATATTAATACACCTTTAACTTCTGTGATTACCTTTTATCTAAGACTGGCCCTTTATCTCAGTTCTTTTGTCAGACTTGCATTTTAGCCAATAAGTGCGGACTCATAAATACCTCCACGGGAGTAAGACAGTGTTATCTATATGGTAAACATGAAACATCAGTGTCTAATTGTGAAAACTGTCAAAATGCACTGAGATAAGAGGCTGCCTTCAGTGGCTTAAAATCATTTTGAGCCTACCTAGGTTTTTTGTTCCAGAAATTGTTTTAACTTTATGCTCTTGATAAAGTCTTCTTATAGCCAAAACGCGTTGAACTGTATTTTAAATAAAACCTGAAGCTGCACCTGAAGACACCTTTGTGATGATTTTAATAAAAGGCTTATTTTAACGGCAAAATTGTGAGTATAACCAGTTTGTGCGCCTACCACATTGTCTGAAATCTGCTACACTATTGTGAGCTCTTTTATTTTGGAGGTGAAAGCAACAAGGTTGACTCAGAGGACATGGGCAGCTTGGTTCCCTGGAAGTGACACAGCGCTGCCACTTTCAACACTTTCTGCTTCTATACACGGTTTGGGAGAACCGGGGCTGGCAGCGAGCACCTGAAAGGAAGTGCTAACATTGCTTCCTACTTTATCCTTTCTAATTAGCTTTCAAAAAAGAATACCAAGAGAACAGAACAAAGCAAATTTGATGATAAAAGTAAATTGGAAAGTTGTTTAAAATTGCATACCCCATCTGAATCATGAAAGTTTAATTTTGACTTGACTTTCCCTTTAATACCGCTGCTATTACGAGTCTTGCAGGTTTAGAAGCACCGCACACTTTTTTGGCCTTACCGCAAACCGACTTACGCAAACTTCGTAAACCCTTTTTTCTATGGGACTTCCATAGTGCCGGTATTACGAGTCTATCCTGGGAGGCCAAAAAGTGAGCGGTACACCCTCTACCTCCAAGATTCCGAACGCATTTTAAAGTCAGTAATTATGAGTTTTACGATACAAAGCTGTAGCATAAAACTCATAACTAAAGTGCTAAAAAGTACACTAACACCCATAAACTACCTATTAACCCCTAAACCGAGGCACTCCCGCATCGCAAACACTATAATAATTTTTTTAACCCCTAATCTGCCACTCCGGACATTGCCGCCATTAGAATAAACATATTAACCCCTAAACCGCCGCACTCCCGCCTCGCAAACACTGGTAAAATATTAACACCTAATCTGCCGCCCCTAACCTCGCCGCCACCTACATTATACTTATATAATGTAAAAAAATCCTCAAAAGTGGCTATAAATGCATTGATTTATTTGTGATTTCTGGCAAACCAGCTCCATCTAGTGGTTGCTTTTAGAACACATTTGTAAAATGGCTGTTTTACTTTCACTTTTTACTTTCACTTTCTGTTCTCATAAGCAGCCGATCAATCTAAAAATCTAAAAGTAGAGCCCATGCAGGAATGAAGAGGAGAGAAAGCCACTTACTTATATTTCCCCCTAGGGACGTCTGCAGTCTGAAACTTAGGGTATGTAAACATTATTGAACCTCAGACAGAATCTCCTGCTCTCTGAGAAATGGCTCAAATACATAGCAGATGCAGTTAATTCCACAGCTCCCAAAAAGGCTAAAACTGCAGTCCCCTTTGCTGCTGGGTTAACTTAACTGCATCTACAATGTATTTTATATCAGCAAGGCACAGTATTTCTGAAAGGAGCAGCCCCCCACCCCTACTGCTATATGCCTGTAATGGATTCCTGGACAGGAGCAGGGCTCATTTTCAGTCAAATTAAAATGTTTAAAAAAGAAGAAAAAAATATTATATATATATATATATACAACCTCAGGGTTGCTAACTGAGGCCAAGCTAGAAGAGCATTGAATATTGCTCTTAACTCCAGAATATTTATTGTCCATGATCCCTGAGCCTTCGGGAGTTCCAGACTGCGCCCCAACCTAGAAGGCTGGCATCTGTTGTTACAATCATCCAATCTGGCCTGCGAAAGGTCATACCCTTGGACAGATGGACCCGAGAAAGCCACCAGAGAAGAGAATCTCTGGTCTCTTGATCCAGATTTAGTAGAGGGGACAAATCTGAGTAATCCCCATTCCACTGACTTAGCATGCATAATTGCAGCGGTCTGAGATGCAGGCGCGCAAATGGCACTATGTCCATTGCCGCTACCATTAAGCCGATTACTTCCATGCACTGAGCCACTGACGGGCGTGGAATGGAATGAAGGACACGGCAAGCATTTAGAAGTTTTGATAACCTGGACTCCGTCAGGTAAATTTTCATCGCTACAGAATCTATAAGAGTCCCTAGGAAGGAGACTCTTGTGAGTGGTGATAGAGAACTCTTTTCCACGTTCACTTTCCACCCATGCGACCTCAGAAATGCCAGAACTATCTCTGTATGAGACTTGGCAATTTGAAAGCTTGACGCCTGTATCAGGATGTCGTCTAGATACGGAGCCACCGCTATGCCTCGCGGTCTTAGAACCGCCAGAAGTGAGCCCAGAACCTTTGTAAAAATTCTCGGGGCAGTGGCCAACCCGAAGGGAAGAGCTACAAATTGGTAATGCCTGTCTAGAAAGGCAAACCTTAGGAACCGATGATGATCTTTGTGAATCGGTATGTGAAGGTAGGTATCATTTAAGGCCACTGTGGTCATGTACTGACCCTCTTGGATCATGGGTAGGATGGTCCGAATAGTTTCCATTTTGAATGATGGAACTCTGAGGAATTTGTTTAAGATCTTTAGATCCAAGATTGGTCTGAAGGTTCCCTCTTTCTTGGGAACCACAAACAGATTTGAATAAAATCCCTGTCCTTGTTCCGTCCGCGGAACTGGAGGGATCACTCCCATTACTAGGAGGTCTTGCACACAGCTTAGGAATGCCTCTTTCTTTATCTGGTTTGCTGATAACCTTGAAAGATGAAATCTCCCTTGTGGAGGAGAAGCTTTGAAGTCCAGAAGATATCCCTGAGATATGATCTCCAACGCCCAGGGATCCTGAACATCTCTTGCCCACGCCTGGGCGAAGAGAGAAAGTCTGCCCCCCACTAGATCCATTTCCGGATAGGGGGCCGTTCCTTCATGCTGTCTTGGGGGCAGCAGAAGGCTTTCTGGCCTGCTTGCCCTTGTTCCAGGACTGGTTAGGTTTCCAGACCTGTCTGGAATGAGCAACAGTTCCCTCTTGTTTTGAAGCGGAGGAAGTTGATGCTGCTCCTGCCTTGAAATTTCGAAAGGCACGAAAAGTAGACTGTTTGGCCTTTGATTTGGCCCTGTCCTGAGGAAGGGTATGACCCTTGCCTCCAGTAATGTAAGCAATAATTTCCTTCAAGCCAGGCCCGAATAAGGTCTTCCCCTTGAAAGGAATGTTGAGTAATTTAGACTTTGAAGTCACGTCAGCTGACCAGGATCTAAGCCATAGCGCCCTACGCGCCTGGATGGAGAATCCGGAATTCTTTAGTTAGTTTAGTCAAATGAACAATGGCATCAGAAACAAATGAGTTAGCTAGCTTAAGCGTTCTAAGCTTGTCAATAATTTAATTCAATGGAGCTGTCTGGATGGCCTCTTCCAGGGCCTCAAACCAGAATGCCGCCGCAGCAGTGACAGGTGCAATGCATGCAAGGGGCTGTAAAATAAAACCTTGTTGAATAAACATTTTCTTAAGGTAACCCTCCAATTTTTTATCCATTGGATCTGAAAAAGCACAACTGTCCTCAACCGGGATAGTGGTACGCTTTGCTAAAGTAGAAACTGCTCCCTCCACCTTAGGGACCGTCTGCCATAAGTCCCGTGTAGTGGCGTCTATTGGAAACATTTTTCTAAATATAGGAGGTGGGGAAAAGTGCACACCGGGTCTATACCACTCCTTGCTAATAATTTCTGTAAGCCTTTTAGGTATAGGAAAAACGTCAGTACACACCGGCACCGCATAGTATCTATCCAGCCTACACAATTTCTCTGGAATTGCAACTGTGTTACAGTCATTCAGAGCAGCTAATACCTCCCCAAGCAATACACGGAGGTTCTCAAGCTTAAATTTAAAATTAGAAATCTCTGAATCAGGTTTCCCCGAGTCAGAGATGTCACCCACAGACTGAAGCTCTCCGTCCTCATGTTCTGCATACTGTGACGCAGTATCAGACATGGCTCTAACAGCATTTGCACGCTCTGTATCTCTCCTAACCCCAGAGCTATCGCGCTTGCCTCTTAATTCAGGCAATCTAGATAATACCTCTGACAGGGTATTATTCATGATTGCAGCCATGTCCTGCAAGGTAATCGCTATGGGCGTCCCTGATGTAATTGGCGCCATATTAGCGTGTGTCCCCTGAGCGGGAGGCGAAGGGTCTGACACGTGGGGAGACTTAGTCGGCATAACTTCCCCCTCGACAGAACCCTCTGGTGATAATTCTTTTATAGATAAAGACTGATCTTTACTGTTTAAGGTGAAATCAATACATTTAGTACACATTCTCCTATGGGGCTCCACCATGGCTTTCAAACATAATGAACAAGTAGGTTCCTCTGTGTCAGACATGTTTAAACAGACTAGCAATGAGACTAGCAAGCTTGGAAAACACTTTAAAACAAGTTTACAAGCAAAATAAAAAACTTTACTGCGCCTTTAAGAAACACAAATTTTCCCAAGTTTTGAAATAACAGTGAAAAAATGCAGTTACACTAACGAAATTGTTACAGTGTATGTAATAAGTTAGCAGAGCATTGCACCCACTTGCAAATGGATGATTAACCCCTTAATACCAAAAACAGAATAACAAATGACAAAAACATTTTTTAAACAGTCACAACAACTGCCACAGCTCTACTGTGGCTTTTTACCTCCCTCAATACGACTTGTGAAGCCTTTTGAGCCATCAGAGAAGTCCTGGATCATGCAGGAAGAAGCTGGATGCCTGTGTCTGTAATTTTTGCTGTGCAAAAAAAACGCTAAAATAGGCCCCTCCCACTCATATTACAACAGTGGGAAGCCTCAGGGAACTGTTTCTAGGCAAAATTCAAGCCAGCCATGTGGAAAAAAACTAGGCCCCAATAAGTTTTATCACCAAACATATGTAAAAAACGATTAAACATGCCAGCAAACGTTTTAAAATACACTTCTATAAGAGTATGTATCTCTATTAATAAGCCTGATACCAGTCGCTATCACTGCATTTAAGGCTTTACTTACATTACTTCGGTATCAGCAGCATTTTCTAGCAAATTCCATCCCTAGAAAAATATTTTAACTGCACATACCTTATTACAGGAAAACCTGCATGCTATTCCCCCTCTGAAGTTACCTCACTCCTCAGAATATGTGAGAACAGCAAAGGATCTTAGTTACTTCTGTTAAGATCATAGAAAACGCAGGCAGATTCTTCTTCTAAATACTGCCTGAGATAAACAGTACACTCCGGTACCATTTAAAAATAACAAACTTTTGATTGAAGAAATAAACTAAGTATAAAACACCACAGTCCTCTTACGACCTCCATCTTAGTTGAGAGTTGCAAGAGAATGACTGGATATGGCAGTGAGGGGAGGAGCTATATAGCAGCTCTGCTGTGGGTGATCCTCTTGCAACTTCCTGTTGGGAAGGAGAATATCCTACAAGTAATGGATGATCCGTGGACTGGATACACTTAACAAGAGAAATAGCGGTTAATTTTGTTTTTCAGCTTTTGTTTTTGTTTTACACTGGGAATTATAGACATAATAAATTAGGCATTTTATGATTTTATGACACTATCGGTGATAGTGATATGTAGGTCTGTAGCGCCTGCAGCAGCTTGTGAGATGATACACAGTGCTGTTTATATTTTTGATAATAGGTTTGATGATTCTGAGGTCTGATGCGTTCTAACCATTTGATGAATTAATCTGGGAGTAATATTGCTCACACATCGCTGTAGTGATTCTGAGGTCTGATGTGTGTTAACAATTTGATGAAATGTTTTGGGAGTAAGATGTGTATTGTCTGCTTACACATCGCTGTAATGAGCCTATCAGTGGTTTGTTGAATTGTGATCCGTGACCAATCAGACAACGGTAGGTGTGGATGAGCGTTACTACGATCGGCACTGACAAGTATAAAATGTCCTATGATACCAATATGTAAATAGCGGTTATTCTATCTTTATTTTTGTTTTCATAATGGGAATTGTTGACATAATGAACTTGGCATTTTTATGATCTATCTATACTAAGGTGATAGTAATATGTATGTCTGTGGCACCCGCAAATAACTTGTGAGATAATATACAACGCTGTATAATATACAACACTGACTAATATTGTTGATGACTTTGGGTCTGATGAGTTTTAACAATGTGATGAGATTATCTGTGAGTGCGAGGGGTATTGTTGTTTTACTGGCGCAGACCCATCGCTGTGGTGAACCTATCAGTGGTTTGTTGTTTTGCAGTCCCCAACCAATGGGACTACGGTGGGAGTGGCTGAGTTTCACTGCGATCGGCTCTAACAGGTAGAAATGTCTTAATGTGCTGGTGTTTTGCTTAAAAATTATAACAGAAAGTAATCCTTTAATTATAGCAATCTTATTTAGATTTATTTAAATTATATTTAAGTTAGGGGGTGTTAGGGTAAACACTTTAAAACAAGTTTACAAGCAAAATAAAAAACTTTACTGCGCCTTTAAGAAACACAAATTTTCCCAAGTTTTGAAATAACAGTGAAAAAATGCAGTTACACTAACGAAATTTTTACAGTGTATGTAATAAGTTAGCAGAGCATTGCACCCACTTGCAAATGGATGATTAACCCCTTAATACCAAAAACAGAATAACAAATGACAAAAACATTTTTTAAACAGTCACAACAACTGCCACAGCTCTACTGTGGCTTTTTACCTCCCTCAATACGACTTGTGAAGCCTTTTGAGCCATCAGAGAAGTCCTGGATCATGCAGGAAGAAGCTGGATGCCTGTGTCTGTAATTTTTGCTGTGCAAAAAAAAACGCTAAAATAGGCCCCTCCCACTCATATTACAACAGTGGGAAGCCTCAGGGAACTGTTTCTAGGCAAAATTCAAGCCAGCCATGTGGAAAAAAACTAGGCCCCAATAAGTTTTATCACCAAACATATGTAAAAAACGATTAAACATGCCAGCAAACGTTTTAAAATACACTTCTATAAGAGTATGTATCTCTATTAATAAGCCTGATACCAGTCGCTATCACTGCATTTAAGGCTTTACTTACATTACTTCGGTATCAGCAGCATTTTCTAGCAAATTCCATCCCTAGAAAAATATTTTAACTGCACATACCTTATTACAGGAAAACCTGGTGTTAGACTTTTTCTCAGCCAGCTCTCCCCATTGATGTCTATGGGGAAATCGTGCACGAGCACGTACAAACAGCTCACCACTCACTTAAGCAGCGCTGGTACTGGAGTGCGGTATGGAGCATAATTTTGCTCTACGCTCACTTCTTGTCTTTTAACGCCGGGTTTATAAAAACCTGTAATACCAGCGCTACAGGTAAGTGAGCGGTGAGAAAAAACTGCATGTTAGCACCGCACAGCTCATAATGAAAAACTCGTAATCTAGCCGTATATCTATTATCTTTTATTTTATAATCCCTAAAACTAGAAAGAATAAGATTTAGAAAAAGGTACAACATCTATACATAGAAAAAAAAAATCAAATTAAAATAAATAGTTGGTGGGTAGATTAGAAGGGACCTACAAAACTCAACGTACATGTATGAATGTAGTGTCATGTATGTACATACATATGTCAGAATATAAAGACACATCTAATTGTTTATTGACTTAAATGACAAGTAACACGTATGCATATATGTCTATAGGTGATGCTGGGAGAGAGGGAGATGAACTTAAAAACAAATGGAAAAAAGCACATTATTGCCAATAATTAATGAGATCATACTCAGAATTCAGACCGGTAGGTACCCGGGTCCAAAGCTTGAATATTCAGTACATCTCCCTCTTTCGCAGCAGCCTATCCCTATCTCCTCCTCTAGGTGGACACAAGACCCGTTCTATTGCTTGCCATTTCAGAGTATTTATACTCTTTTGATGGCATTTTGCAAAATGTTGCACTAGGGGAGTTGTGGCTTGCCCAGCCTGTATTGTGGATAAATGATTTCATATTCTGACCTTGATCTCATTAGTAGTGATGCCAACATATTGTAGATGGCATGTGGTAAAAATCAACACATAAATAACATATGTTGAAGCACACTTGAGACAGTTTTCAATAGGAAAGATGTCACTGGTAGCCTCTGATTTAAAAGTATTAGAAGGCAGTACATATTCACAGGCCCTAAATTTTTTTAGGCATTTGAAAATGCCCCTGTGTGTCAACCATGAACTGCTTATTCTTTTCAATTTAGGGAGAACTGAGTGAGACAACATATTGCCCAAGGTAGTGGTTTTTCTATATGAGCAGCGCAGACCTTGAGAAATACACTCTTCAAGTTTGTCATCTGCAGCAAGAAAACCAAAATGTTTTTTTTTCACAATGTTACAGATTTCGGTGTATTCATTACTATACTCTGTCACAAAGGTTACACCTTTATGCTCTTTACTGGTGTTTTTAGTTTTCTGTATCAGGTGTGATCTATCCATCCGATCATCTTGTTTTTTGGCTTTATAGATAATATTCTCATGGTAACCTCTATCTTTTGAGTCTTAAACCCAAATCATATGATTGCTTAGTATATGTATTGTCAAGTGAGCAGTTCCTTTTAGCCCTAATGAATTGGCCTTTTGCCACTGCAAAAGGAACATGTTTAGGGTGGCAGCTCTTTGCATGTAGCAATGCATTGCCGCTAAAAGGTTTTCTATAGATTTCAGTGAAAATCCTCCCCTCGGTAGTTCCATTTAGGGTAATGTCTAGAAAATGTATGATATTGTCTTTTACCTCACTTGTAAATTGTAATCCGATCTTGTTGAGATTCAGATATTCAACAAATAATGTAAACTCAGATGTCATACCTTGCCAAATCAAAAGCATGTCATCTTTATATTAGAGCTGCAACAACTAATCGTCATAATCGATTATGAAAATAGTTGTCAACGAATCTCATAATCGATTAGTTGGTTTGCAATTAGTTGGTCTGTGCACAACACCAGCTGCTTTACTCCAATGAACTCCTGCACATGGTATTGTGTTTTATGGTTATGTCCTTAGCCTAAAGGACATCTACAGATGTCTACTTTTCACTTTTTCAGGACAGTATAAGTTTACAACTACCCCAGGCATATGTGCAACCCAGATATAATAGTCATCATTTGGATTGTTTATATTAAATCTGGTGATTTGGAACTATGCTTTATATGATATAGTGCAAAGCTTGTTGTTTACACCTTGACCCTAGATTGATGGGAGTTATTTAAATTGATGTGCACTATTATCTGTTTGCACAATTATTAGCGTATTGCTTGTTATTGCTGATTATATGTACTGTAAAAATAAATGTGTAAGGTTTTGTCCTGTTATTGATATATAGTACTTAGCACGTTTGATTTGTTTTTTATTGTTTTTTTATATTTTTAATATATTGTAATAATATGTACCAGATTCAACCTATATGCATATATCTGTTATTTTTAGAGCGGACTAGATATTTTCCCTAAACTTATAGCTGGTTATTTACCATTGCATATAGATATTCAAGATAATTTTTATGTAAGAATGAAGTCAAGGGTTACTTTATTGAGAGGCCCCTTGCCAAGGTGAAAACCCCTTTGCATTGGTGAAGAGCTAACAAAGATAAATATCCAACTTTGGTGAAATTGGCAAAACCCTACTTATACATCTCAAGCACCTCAACACCATCTTAGTGCCTTTTCTCTGCTGCAGGAAATATAGCTGCAAACAGAGAACCAGCCTTAGCCAGAAGCATGTGGTCATGTTGAGATTTTTGCATTTCAATGCAAAGTTTCTGAAAGAGTGAATAACAGAATGTTATAAACAGTGATAGTCTACTTGTTTCTAGTTCTACCTCTTTTCAAACAGTCTGTGGTTTTGTTTTTCTTAATTATAAAATTCTGCTGCTTAAAAATTGGACAAACAGTTGTGTTAATGTAAAGTTTTAGTCTGAAGTTTATATTTGTAACACTCAGTATGTGGATTTTATTCTTTGATTCTTTTTTTATCCGATTAGTCGATTAATCGAAAAAATAATCGGCCGATTAATCGATTATGAAAATAATCGTTAGTTGCAGCCCTACTTTATATTGTCCATAAAAATAAATGGAACTTCTGAAGGGGTTTCCATCTTCATAGACAGGGGCAGCTCCCACCAACCCATAAAAAAGTTGGCATAGGAGGGGGCAAATTTGGCCTCCATCGCCGTCCCACGCCTCTGGAGATAGAAATCTCCCTCAAAACAAAAAATGTTGTAAGTAAATATTTCTGAGTATATATTTTTGAAACTCACAGGAAAAATTTGAATTAGAATTCAAGAAACTCTTTGTGTGGAATGGAAGAATACAAGGCCACTACATCGATAGTGGCCCATTTAAAACAGTTATTTTTCCAACTAAGGCTTTCTAAGGTGTATATAACACTCTTTGTGTCCTGTATATAATTATGCAAATTTTGAACAAGGAGTTGTAAAAGACTATCGACCCACTAGGAAACATGCTCAGTTAAGGAATTAATACTGCTCACGATAGGGCGTCCTTTTACCTCAGTGAGAGACTTATGTATCTTGGGCAAATGGTGGAAGATGGGCACTACAGGATGGTCTACAACTAAGAACTCAAAGGTTCTACAGTCAAAGTGCCCATCCTCCAAACCATCGTCCAAGATATCCATGAGCTCTCTCCGGAAAACATATGTGGGATCAGTGTATATAGTCATCAGTATTACACAGTTGATGTAGTGCTTCATTAGTATAATCTATCCTATCCATCACAACTAGTGATCCGCCTTTATCTGCAGAGTGAATGAACTCTTTAAGTTCTTTAAGTGCAGTTCTCTCTGAGTTAGTCAGATTTGGAATATCATAACCATCAGTTGATTTGAGGTTGATTAAATCTCTATCCACTCTTTTGAAGAAGGTCTCTAATGTGTTACCCCTACTATGGATGGGATAAAACTGGGACTGGTTTTTGAAAACCCCTGAGGCATTAACTATATCATTCTCACTAGAGGCATTACCCTCCCCAGCCAAAAGTTCAAGATTAACCAGGTCACAAGTCTCCCCAAAAGAGGTGCCCATTTTTATTTCAGTCAAAGGAGCCGATAAACTATTGGTTTCAGAGGCTGAAAATGTCTTTGTAAAGTCATGTTTCGTATTAACTTATTGACATCCAGAATGCTATTAAATACATCTGAATCATGAAAATGTAATTTTGACATGACTTTCCCTTTAAACTATATATATATATATATATATATATATATATATATATATATATATATATATATATATATATATATATATATGTATATATATAATGCATATGAAAGGGAAATATTTAAATATGCTAAAAAATAGCATAGTCTTTGCATGAAAAAGGAGTTAACTTTATTTTGATTTTTGTTTCTAACAGAAAGTGTACAGCTGTTATATCAGAAAGAGGCTCACTGAATGAAAAGAACAGCTCCATAGTTCAATTGGTGTACTGGTGATGTGTGGTTATATAGTGCAGGTATGCAGTGTGTGTATGTAGATTTTGAGTAGCCTGTGTAGAGTGTATAGTGAATGTAGAGTGTTATGTATTGGATTTTTTCTGTATTTCTCTTATGTTATTTTTTTTTTTTTTTTATTATTCTTCTTTATTTATAAAGCGCCAACAGATTTTTCAGCGCAGTCCATGGTGAAACAAAACAATATAAGACAACATTTTTCAGACAAATACAGGGGGAATTGAGGGCCCTATTTCCGTGGGAACTTACAATCTAGATGTTAAATAAATTTCCATCTTTATCAAATGCATTTCAGCTCCTGAGTGGAGGCTGCAGATCAATATTTTTGAAGCCTTTAGGGGGTTCATATAAATTTATGGCTATTAAAACTAATAAATAATAAAACTTTTACTAAAAACGACCCGTTGCACAGAGTAAAATGTATATAACGCTGCGGAGTACTCTCTATATGATCTTCTCCCTCCAAAGAGGGCTTTTGTGCTGTGGTCACCTTATTTGTCCCCTCATTAAAACTTCTCAAACCACAAATTTTAGTTCCACTGTTCCCTGGGGCCACAAAAACTAAGGTATATATTTTTAGTTATGCCTTCTTTTGTCAGCGCCTTAACTTGTAAGCTTCCAAGCCTAGCTGCGTTGTAGATCGCCTTTAAAGTTGGCAACCAGTCATCTGGTCCATAATTAAAAATGTTACCTTTTGTATTCTATACCTATCTTTAAAGAGCTGCAGAATCTGTTGGCGCTCTACAAATAAATAATAATAATGTAATTTTTTGAAACAATAATGTTTTAGCATTCAGAGTTATATAGACAATGTGCTTTCCTCAGCTTGGGCATAAAACATTTCTCTTTTTTTACTGACTGAATTTATGCTTACCTGATAAATTTATTTATTTATTGACACGATGAGTCCACGGATCATCATTAATTACTGTTGGGAATATCACTCCTGCCCAGGCAGCAAAGAGCACCACAACAAAGCTGTTAAATATCACCTCCCTTCCCTCCCACTCCAGTCATTCGACCGAAGTAAAGGAGAGAAAGGAAGCAACAAGGTGCAGAGGTGTCTGAAGTTTATAAAATACAAACAACCTGTCTAAACAACAAGACGAGCCGTGGACTCATCGTGTCAAGAAAAAAATAAATTTATCAGGTAATTTTCTTTCTAATGACACGATGAGTCCACAGATCATCATTAATTACTGTTTGGAATCAATACGCAAGCTAGAGTACACAGATGATAAGGGAGAGACAAGACAGGAACCTAAACGGAAGGCACTGCATGAAGAACCTTTCTCCCAAAAGCGGCTTCAGCAACGGTAAAAAAATCAAATTTATAGAAGATTGAAAAAGTGTGAAGAGTGGACCAAGTTGCAGCCTTGCAAATCTGTTCCATAGAGGCTTCATCTTTGAATGCCCAGGAAGAGAAAACAACCCTCGTAGAAGGAGCCGTTACTCCCTCAGGAGGCTGCTGTCCAGCACATTCATAGGCAAAGCAAATGATACTCTTCAGCCACAAAGAAAGAGAAGCAGCCGTAGCTTTCTGTCCCTTACGTTAAACAGAAGACTAACAAAAATCCTTAGTCGCCTGAAAATAGAATAGTAGTGTACGTATTCCGTCCATGTAGAAACCGTTCCTCCTGAGAAGAAGAATTATGACACAAGGAAGGAACAGCAATCACCTGATTAATGTTCTGATCTACAACTAATTTAGGAAGAACCCTTAATATAGTACATAAAGCCACCTTATCTAATGAAAAATAAGATAAGTGAACTCATTCTGTAATGCCGAGAGCTGTGACACTCTACGAGCAGAAGAATAGCAACAAGAAACAAAACTTCCCAAGATAACAACTTAATATTTAATGAATGCCTAGGCTTCAACATAGCTCCTTAAAGAACCTTAAAAACTAAAATAAGATTCCAGGAAGGTGTAACTGGTTTGAACACAGGTCTGAACATGACCAAAACCTGACAAAAAGATTGCACGTCTGGGGTATCCCCAGACGCTTAAGTAAAAAAAATAGGCAGATACTGGACCCTCTAGGGAACTTGCCAATAAATCCTTCACCAAACTTTCTTGGAGAAAAAAACTGAATTCTAGGAATCCCAACTCTACTCCAAGAGTAGCCTTTAGATTCACAACAATATAAATATCTTATGGTAAATCTTTCTAGTCACAGGTTTACGTGAATCAATGTCTCAATGACCGAGTCCGAAATCCACGCTTGGATAAATTTAAGTGTTCAATCAGTCAGACTCTGAAAAACTAAATTTGTATGAAAGAAGGCCCTTAGAATTAGAAGGTCCTTCACCAACAGAAGTCTTCAGGGTGGAAGAGATGACATGTCCACCAGGTCTGCATACTAAATCCTGCGAGGCCACGCTGGTGCAATGAGGGTCACCGACGCCCTCTCCTGTTTGATTCGAGCAATGACTCAAGGAAAAAAGGCGAATGGAGACAAAAGGTATGCAAGACTGAAAATCCAAGGTACCGCTAGAGTGACACTCAGTACCATACCTCGGGAGCTTGGCATTCTGCCAAGATGCCATGAGAGCCAATGCCGGCTGACCCCATTTGAGAATCGGGCTGGAAACAGTTCCGGATGGAGTTTCCACTCCCCCTATTGAAGGGTCTGCATGCACTGGAAGACCGCCACAGCATTTGTGGATCTCTACCCACTGAATGATCTTGGTAACCTCTATCATGGCCAAGGAACTCCTAGCTCCTCCCTGATGGTTGATGAAAACCAAAGAGGCTAAATTGTCTGACTGGAATCTGAAGAACCGGGCCAAAGATAACTGAGACGAAGCCAGGATAGCATTGAAGATTGCTCTCAGTTCCAGAATGATTACGGGAAGAACCCACTCCGACCGAGTCTCTGATCTCTGAGCCTTTAGAGAGCCTCCCAGAAGGCTGGCATCTGTTGACACAATCACCCAAGAGACAGATCCGCATTCACCCTCCATCCGTAAGACAGCAGGAAGGATAACAACATTTCCGTGTGAGATCCTGTATGTTGAAAGAAAGACGCCAGAACTAGCAAAAACACAACCAGCAAAAGGATTCTAACTGGTGTTGTTAAGAGGCGCCAATTTAAAAAAATTATATGATGTGATGTATGATAATGTAATAAATGTATGTTGAGTGATCAACTAAATAATCTGATAGAAAATATAGTGATAGAATGGTGAAGTACCTATTCTCAAAATAGATAAATAATCTAATCAAATACTGTCATGCAAAATCAAATCAGTGAACCAAAAAATCTTCCCTCATATAACACAAATATATAATCACACCATATATATATAAAATACAAAAAACAGTATAAAGTGTCCCAATCGATTATAAGTGTGACTATCAAATAGATAAATAATAATAATATTCCATACAAAAATAAAGATGAAAATATATATATATGTGATATAAAAACGTGTCCAAAGTGGAAAAGTGTTCCAAGTATCCAGGCAGTTCCTCTGGTGTGTTATGCCACAATAACACGGTCACAATATCCTAGAAAACAAATCATAGAGGGTGCCACATAGTGCAGGTAATGTGAAAAGGATCCAAAAAGATATAAATAGCCACTCACATGATGTAATGCACAATCGTGCAATATGGGCAGTCCGGAACCAAAAGTCGTCCGGCAGACAGTCAGGCAGTATACAGGAAAATCCCAAAGAAGGAGATTGTGGTCCTTAGGTAGACAGAAAACACCTTGTCCCACCAGGGGGAGTCCAGGAGTAGAGGGTATCACTTGGGAGGTAACCAGTTTATCATACAAGATGGCCAATCATATAGCCAATGGATACACTGTGGTAAATATGGTAGTACTCAGTCCTCCAAGAATGATACAGTGTAGCTGTGAATAAATTGATAAAAAGGTTTTATTTAAAACAAGTTTAAAAAGCAACGCGTTTCTCTGTGTCATAGCACGGTTTCATCAGGCTGTATAAAACAATACACATACTGCTACACTATATACAATAACATATCCAATCATAACCGGCTTGGGCTATGCACCCGCAAGCTGACTCAGCTGATTTAAGTGTGAATGATTGAAAGGGTGTAGTGCTTTTATGGGGCTTAGATTAGGTGTAATTAGTTTAAAATTCTTGTAATCTTTTTTTATTTTCTGTAATTTTGTGTTTTTTTTTTTGTACTTTAGTTAGTTTATTTAATTGTATTTAATTGTAGCTACTTGTAGTTAATTAATTTAATTTATTTAATGATAGTGTAGTGTTAGGTTTAATTGTAACTTAGGTTAGGATTTATTTTACAGGTAATTTTGGATTTATTTTAGCTAGGTGGTTATTAAATAGTTAATAACTATTTAATAACTATTGTACCTAGTTAAAATAAATACAAAGTTACCTGTAAAAAAAATATATAAATCCTAAGGTAGCTACAATGTAATTATTAATTACATTGTAGCTATCTTAGGGTTTATTTTACAGGTAAGTATTTAGTAAGTATTTTAGTTTTAAATAGGAATGTAGTGTTAGGTGTAATTGTAACTTAGGTTAGTTTTTATTTTACAGGTAAATTTGTCTTTATTTTATCTAGGTAGCTATTAAATAGTTAATAACTATTTAATAGCTATTGTACCTATTTAAAATAAATTTAAATTTGCCTGTAAAATAAAAATAAATCCTTAAATAGCTACAATATAATTATTAGTTATATTGTAGCTATATTAGGGTTTATTTTATAGGTAAGTATTTAGTTTTAAATAGGATTAATTTAGTTAATAAGAGTCATTTTTATTTAGATTTATTAAAATAATATTTAAGTTAGGGGGGGTGTTAGGGTTAGTGTTAGACTTAGGTTTAGGGGTTAATTAGTTTAATATAGATGGCGGCGATATAGGGGGGCAGGATAGGGGTTAATAAATTTATTATAGGTGGCGACGGTGTAGGGGGGGGCAGATTAGGGGTTAATAAGTTTAATATAGGTGGCGGCGGGGTCCAGGAGCGGCGGTTTAGGGGTTAACATATTTATTATAGTTGCGGCGGGGTCTGGGAGCGGCGGTTTAGGGGGTAATAACTTTATTTAGTTGCGGCGGTGTAGGGGGGGGCAGATTAGTGGTGTTTAGACTCAGGGTACATGTTAGGGTGTTAGGTGCAGACATCTCCCTAAGGAATCAATGGGATGTCGGGCAGCAGCGAACATGAACTTTCGCTATGGTCAGACTCCCATTGATTCCTATGAAATCTGCCGCCTCCAGTGCGGCGGATTGAAAACCAGGTACGCTGGGCCGGAAAAGTGCCGAGCGTACCTGCTATTCATTTGATAACTTCCAAAAGTAGTCAGATTGTGCCGAACTTGCGTTTGGAACATCTGGAGTGACGTAAGAATCGATCTGTGTCGGACTGAGTCCGGCGGATCGAAGCTTACATCACTATATTCTACTTTTGCCGGGCAGTACGGCTTGATAACTTAGTCGAATCAGCCTCGCCACAAATACGCTGCGGAATTCCAGCGTATTTGAGGTTGACGGCTTGATAACTAGAGGCCATCGTGTCATTAGAAAGAAATATGTATCTTTTAGTGTCACATTTAAACAAATGTATCATTAAAGTGATTGTAAAGTTGAATGATTTAAAGTCCAGTATTTAAAAATACTATTAAAAACATGGACACTTTGTCATTAAACTTTTAAATTACGCTTGTTTTTTAAAATACTAAACTTTTTAAACTTACCGCCGATCCTCCACCTGCATCTCCTTCAGTATGTAGCATATCGATGACGATCTGGCTTCCGCCAAAGGGGGCACACAATGATTAGAGGTAGCCGGATTCGTCATCGATCTGCTCAGTACTGATGGAGATGCGAGCAGAGGATCAGGGGTATGTTTACAGCAACAAAAAGGTTAAATATTTTTAAAAAGAAGCGTAATTGTAAAGTTTAATGACTTAAAGTTCACATGTTTTTAAGAGTATTTTTTAATACTGGGCTTTAAATCATTCAAATTTACAATCACTTTAATTTAGTATTGCAGATTTTAAGATATCATAGTACTACGAAGATATTAAATCTGTAGCTGATAGTGCAGCTGTTTTTTCTTCTCTGTGAATGAGTTGTCTTTGTGATTGGATTGTACTTGGATCTATTTTAAGTTAATGCTTCAGTAAAGAATTGACTTAAAATAGAGTGATATAAAACAGTTTTGATTATTTTTAATTGCTCTTTATATTAACTGGGAATTGTTTCCATGCAAAAATAACAGCATGGGGTCATCAACGAAAATGATTTGTCTAAATCTTAAAACACATGTTTTAGTCATTCATTATAGAAGAAAGGAAATGTACAGATTAACAAAGCTTGGAGCGTACAATTATTAGTAAAACAAAAATCATTTAAAAGTCTCACTGGGTAGTTTTTGATCCTTTTTATCATTCATGCGTATTTTTTTTCTGCATCATTGTCTCTACATCACTCAATCTCAAATCCACCTACACACACCACTATGATTTTTATGTATTTTTGACGTTTCTGATGTTTGTATAATTTCTTACTCACTATTCTCACTGTGTAAAATAAAGGACCATCTTGCAGAACAAATAATTTTACTTTCTAGCGCGTTCATTAAGCTCTGTTATTTCTGTAATCTTCTGAACAGGGTTCAAGAGCGCTCAGTTTGCATTCTGCATTGTGTTACTACAAATGCTAGCAGCGATTATTCACAGTCTTGGAAATCCTTGGAAAACAGCCATGAACTCTCCTCTTCATTTGACAGGATCTACATACATTATGCAAAATCTGTCATTAAAGTGTTTACATAGGACTTAAAATAGCCCAGTTTCGCCACCAAGCTGCCACATATATATAGTTATAAAACAGTGACTAAAAAAATTGCTGCATATTATAGAAGCTATTTCCTATTACGCTCATTCACAGAATTCTATAATGCAGAGGTACTTTTAAGGACAGCCTTTTTAATTTGCTATTTTAAAGCTAGATTAAGAATGGAGTGATATTTATAGCTCTTGCCATCTCGAGTGTTAACTGTGCCAGAAGCTTTTGGTGCATGTCGGATACTGCAGGCATTACTAGTTGAAAGTAAAAAGTATTTGCCCACATGCTAACCCGACGTATGCAAAAAGTCAAAGTTACACTATCGTGATAGATTTAACGTCTTCTCCGACAGACTTTAATGGATCGCGAAAACCAGATTGCATTTTCTTGAGTGCTCTAAACCGACATGAAATATGAATATTTCACATTCCAAATGTAACCACATTCAGCACCATGGATAGAGCTCGCTGATTGGTGGGTACATTTAGCCACCAATCAGCAAGCACAACCCAGGTGCTGAACCATTTTTTGGGCCGGCTCCTAAGCTTACATTCATGCTTTTAAAATAAAGATAGCAAGAAAACAAAGAAGAATTGATAATACGAGTAAATTAGAAAGTTGCTTAAAATTGCACGCTCTATCTGAATTATGAAAGAAAAATTTTAGTTTAATATCCCTTTAAGCTGCTTGTGGCATTTCTGACTAGATCTTTTTAAATATTAATTGGCTTACAAAGCTCTTTTAGGCAATATGTGAAACTTTAATTTTACGGTACCGACTTTTTAATATACAACTGTTAACAGTGGTCACTATTTTTAGCACTTAGGCCTTTCAGGAAGTACGAGTTCAATTCTTCCTGCCATATTGCTGTTTTCGGTGCACTCTCCACCTCTGCCTGTTAGATTTCTGGGGCGGCTGTGCGCCAAAGGAGGTCGAACTCGCATTTTGGTTGTTTTTTTTTTCTACCAGTGGGAGTAAAACCCTATACTAGAGCTGGGAGACCTCCAAATAATCACAATGACAATTGTGTAGTCATTAAATTGTGTAGTCATTATTGTTGGGGAAAATGTTTGTTGTATTTGATATATACTTTTTGCAGTTTTAATTTAATCAGCACGCCAAGCATGCCTACTTTATGCCTGTGGTTCAACCGGCACTTTTTACTGTTTATTATGTATTATACATGCTTTTTATAGCGGGTAACTTGAGTGTTCCTTCTGTCTCTAGTAATGTATCTCACAGGGAACACAGGAGAGAAGGTCCTTTACAGAATAAAAATTAACCGCTGCTCTATATTATCAAAGCGGCAGTGGAAACACTCTGCTAACAGGATTGTGCCTTTTTTCTGTGTTAAAATGTGCATTTGGATTTCAGGTACATCCCAGAAGTCAGATACCTCTGCTTCTTTTATCCTGGGTTTTTAATTGTTAAAGGCATGGGTCACTTTGAGATATTAAATCCCACTTCTTTTTTTTTAGTCCTTACTGAAGGTGATACACTCCAATTATGTACTAGCTGTGACTTTACTTGTCTCTAGCCCCACTGTGTTTACTAGCGCACACACACAGACAAAATAAAAAAATAAATAAAAAAATGGTTTGCCATATTTTAAGGTTTGTTTGTTCTGAGCAGTTTGAGCCTGTTCCAGATAGCGCCAGCTCTATCGTTGGTTGAAAGAGAAAAATTGATAAAAGATTGCAACGAAGGATTGTTTGACTGGTGGATAAAGCCTCAAACAACTTCCAGACCATATCAAGCTGACCTTCAGGCACAGGGTACAAATGTGTCAGCTTGCACTATACGTCGCCATCTGAATGAAAAGGGACACTATGGTAGGAGACCCAGGAGGAACCCACTGCTGACACAGAAACATAAAAAAGCCAGATTGGAGTTTTAACTGAGGAAGCTAAAATCCTTTTAGGAGAATGTGATGTGGACAGACAAAATAAAATTACAGCTTTTTGGTAAAACCCATCATTCTACTGTTTTCAGAAAAAGAAATGAGACTTTTAAAGAAAAGAATACAGTCCCTACAGTTAAACATGGTGGAGGGTCACTGATGTTTTGGGGTTGCTTTGCTGCTTTGGGCACTGGATGTCTTGACTGTTTGCATGGCATCATGAAAGCTGAAGACTACCAAAGAATTATGTGGTGCAATGTAGGGCCCAGTGTCAGAAAGTTGGGTCATGTGGCAATCTTGTGACTAACTCCCATAGGTACAAATAGTGTCACTACCAAATACTCCATACTCCTCTCTGTCCTATACCGAGTTCTCTGAGAGGGAAAATTTGTCTCAATCTAAGAACCCCTTTCAATGAAGAATTTGGAGCACCTCTATTCTTAACTTAAATGCGCTAGAAGTAAGCTTTTTGTGCTTGTCAGGTTTTGCTCATATTACTAATTGAAAGTAAACTGTTTTCGCTCTCGCTCTGACTCGACAAGCGCAAAAAGCCGGTTAGAATATTGCACACGAGTTCAGGTATTCCCTCATAGAAGTCAATGGAGAGAAAAAAGTGGAAAAAAAGCTAACACCCCACTCTCGCGCAAACCTGATTGTAATTCTCATCTGTACTAACCCGACATGAAAATATGAATATTTCACATTACAATGTTCTTTACATACAAGATTATCTTCTATTTATTCATAAATATTTATTTTTATATATATATATAAATGATGTTTTTTAGTACAATATATATTTATACCTATATATATATATATATATATATATATATATATATATATATATATATATGTGTGTTTATCTAAAAAATCAAGTGCACAAAAGCACCTCTCATAGTGCAATACATTTTAATACAATCTAGATAGAAGTTCACAAAAACAAATATCCCATACAGATGGGTACTCATAAAAGAGCCCTCAATAAAATGAGGTAAGATGCAGGCACAGGTATATAAGTTAAAGATGTAACCCCTTTCGCTTGATGCAGTCAAAAGTTCTTTCTCATCAGGAGTACAAAACGTATCTGTATAAATGCTGTATCCAATGAACAGTAACAGCTTCAATTGCCAGTACCAGCTCGAGTGACTGAATACAGAAACAAACAAGTGTTTGCAAAAAACGCCAGATGCCGACCATCAACGTGGCCTGACGCAAGGTAGGCGTGGCCTAACACGTTTTTCACAGGGAATCCGCTTCTTCAGAGGCTTTTGACAGCCCACCTTACTACTGACATTAAAATACAGGCCAGAGCATACACGTATACGTATATGCACACACTTTTTAAGAAACAACAGAGAGTGCCTTCCAGTATTGATGATTATATATATTGTAACAAGAATCTTTGGCAACCACTGTCTTCTAGGGTTTAAATGTAATAGAGGACAATCCAGTTAAAGTTTTCAATACTTTATTTTCTTCCAAAACACCAAGGTGACTTTAACAGCAGCATACAGTTTGTTCACAGGTAAGGCAAAAGGAACAGATTCAGTCTCTGCACAAGCTTCCAAAACAGCAAATCTCTTTCTACAGCAACACAAATGTCCTTTACAGAATGTAATAGCAAACAGAAATCCAGCAAAACTTTTAGTACATAATATTTTTCACCACACAACACATCAGGCCTCTTGCCTAGCTGTAATCTACTTAGCTAGAGCAAGTTCTCCCTTTTAAACCCTAGGAGCAGTAATCATGAGCCACACCTGAGTTTAATTGTCTTTAACAGCTGTAAGGTACTCACAACTAAAAACACTAATCACTTCCCTGGGGGTTCTTAGCAAAATGGTAAAGTTAAATGTATTAGACTTGGTCTAATATATACTCCCTCTATCACTAAACCAGACATTCAGTCACAATATATAATATATATATATATATATATATATATATATATATATACACAGTATATATATATATATATATATATATATATATATATATATATATATATATATATATATATATATATTTATATATATCCAGTAATGGCCAAAAATATTGGAACCCTTCCATTTCTGTCAGATAATGTACCACTTTGCCTAGAAAATTGTTGCAATTACAAATGTTTAGACATTCTCATGTTTATTTCTTTTGTTTGTATTGGTATTACACAAAAAAGTGGAGAAAAAAAAGCCAAATCTGACGCATTCCACCAAAACACAAAAAATGTACTGGACAAAATTATTGGCACCCTCAATTTAATATTTGGTAGCACACCCCTTGGAAAAAATAACTGAAATCAATTGTTTCCTGTAACCATCAATGAGTTTTTTACACCTCTCTACTGGAATTTTAAACTACTCTTCTTTCGCCAACTGCTCCAGGTCTCTCAGATTGCAAGGGTTCCTTTTCCCAACTGCTGTTTTGAGGTCTCTCCATAGGTGCTCTATGGGATTGAAATCTGGACTCATTGCTGGCCAGTTCAGTACTCTCCAGCACTTTGTCTTAAAAAAAATTCTTGGTGTTTTTTGATGTGTGCTTTGGGTCATTGTCCTGCTGTAAGACCCATGACCTCTGAAATTACTCAACACCCCACAAACTACATATGACAAGGGAAAAAACGGAAGCCCGGGTAACCACTCATCAGTTACATAACCTGCAAAGCCGTGCTAGAGACCACTCAGACTCAGAGTCTGCTGAGCACAAAGGCTTCCGAGGAGTCAACCCTGCGGCACTCAAGTCCCACAGAAAACATTTCTGACCAAAAAACCTCTATCAATCCCCAGAGGTAGAGAAGAGGAACCCATAAGAGAGCCGAAGGACCATCCAACACAGGCTCAAGCCAAACTGGCAAAATCCCTATCTACCCCCGAGAGAGAGAATAGAAGACCCTATGAGACATCAAAAGGATACAATCCAACTTAGAGCAACCTGAGGTTGCCACACGACCACTGTCCAGGGAAACAAATCCATGAGGACAAGGACCAGAAGTTAGGTCCAAAGTCAGGAGAAAAAAGTCACTAGGATGACCAGAAAGTCACCCACATAACCCTGATACCGCACCATACCAACCATGGTGATACAGAAAACAGCAAGTTCTCCTTTGTAACCTAGACAAGTCAAAACCCATCTCAAGCATAGACACGCAGAGACAGAAAACCCGTTAAAAAGAGCTCTCCAAGAGGGCACAGAGCCACCTGTGCGCAAAACTCGCGATGACCAATCCCAAGGCAGCAAGCAGTGCTGAGCCATCGTGGGACACATCCAACCGAAAAGTGCCGAAAAATCTCGACAACAGCTCCCGTTCAAAGCGCGTTCCATCCTAGCAGCAGACGCAGCCAGTAGAAAGATGGGCACAAAGAGTTCCCTCATTAACGGGGAGGACAGATTCAATACCAGCAAACGGCTCATACTGCAAAAGCAGACTGATCCCCGGCCTTCCTTCCAGGATAACGGTTCCAACCCAAAGGCTAGTGAAAGACCAAAAACAAGAGTCTCAGACCCATGGAAGAAAAAGGATGGATCTACAAGGAATCAAACCCCCAGAGAAGAACCCTGACCAAACTGGCAGGCTTTCCTGAACCATGAAAGAAATCTCTTGCTCGGGTCCAAGGACCCCTACACAGCAGCCTTCCAAAAAGAAGGTACACTCCCCAAGGAAAGAAAAGTACTCTGACCCACAGCATCCCAATACAAGAATACATTCTGTAATTCTGAGGATGCAAGAGAGGGGAAAAAAACCTATGATGCGAGAAAACAAGCACCCACGGGTCCATCACAGATACTGAGGTACCTTCCAATGCAGGAGAACACGTAAAAACCCTTTCCTCAATCCAGGTGAAAAGAACAGATTTAGGCAACTGTAACTACCGTACCAATAGAGGCTAACCCCCAATATCATCAGTACAGTTGGAACAGCAACTGGAGCCTACCAGAAGCATCAGATGTTCCAGCAGACAAGTAGGGATCCGTCAAAAATCTCAAACTGAAGCCTTAGGCTGATATAAATCTCCCATAAGGGTCAGAAACCTCCCCCCCACCCCCCCCGCTCCAAAGAGCCACACGGGAGAACAAACCCTGAGGTTAAACAGGACCATCCATATCCGTTCCAGGCAAGAGACATGGTCCTAAGCCGGAGTCCTCCAAAAACACAATTTATGCTTACCTGATAAATTTATTTCTCTTGTGGTGTATCCAGTCCACGGATCATCCATTACTTGTGGGATATTCTCATTCCCAACAGGAAGTTGCAAGAGGACACCCACAGCAGAGCTGTAATATAGCTCCTCCCCTAACTGTCATAGCCAGTCATTCGACCGAAAACAAGCCGAGAAAGGAGGAACCATAGGGTGCAGTGGTTACTGTAGTTTAAATTTAAAAATGACCTGCCTTAAAATGACAGGGCGGGCCGTGGACAGGATACACCACAAGAGAAATAAATTTATCAGGTAAGCATAAATTGTGTTTTCTCTTGTAAGGTGTATCCAGTCCACGGATCATCCATTACTTGTGGGATACCAATACCAAAGCTAAAGTACAAGGATGAAGGGAGGGACAAGGCAGGAACTAAAATGGAAGGAACCACTGCCCGTAAAACCTTTCTCCCAAATATAGCCTCCGAAGAAGCAAAAAATTTTGAAAAAATATGAAGCGAAGACCAAGTCGTCGCCTTGCAAATCTGATCAAAAGAAGAATCATTTTTAAAGGCCCAAGTGGAAGCCACAGCTCTAGTGGAATGAGCTGTAATCCTTTCAGGAGGCTGCTGTCCAGCAGTCTCATAGGCTAAGCGGATTAAGCTTCTTAGTCAAAAAGAAAAAGAGGTTGCCGAAGCCTTTTGACCTCTCCTCTGTCCAGAGTAGACAACAAACAAAGCAGATGTTTGACGAAAATCTTTAGTAGCTTGTAAGTAAAACTTTAAAGCACGGACCACGTCCAGATTGTGTAACACAAGGATGGAACAACAATCTCTTGATTGATATTCTTGTTAGATACCACCTTAGGTAAGAACCCAGGTTTGGTACGCAGGACTACCTTATCCGTATGAAAAATCAGATAAGGAGAATCACATTGTAAGGCAGATAGCTCAGAGACTCTACGAGCCGAGGAAATAGCTACCAAAAAAAGAACTTTCCAAGATAAAAGCTTGATATCTATGGAATGAAGAGGTTCAAACGGAACTCCTTGAAGAACCTTAAGAACCAAGTTTAAGCTCCATGGTGGAGCAACAGGTTTAAACACAGGCTTGAGTCTAACTAAAGCCTGACAAAATGCCTGAACGTCTGGAACATCTGCCAGACGCTTAACTAGCTGGCAATCCTTTTTCCAAACCTTCTTGGAGAAAAGATAATATCCTAGCAATCCTGACTTACTCCATGAGTAACCCTTGGATTCACACCAATAAAGATATCTACGCCATACCTTATGGTAAATTTTCCTGGTGACAGGCTATCGTGCCTGTCTTAAGGTATCAATAACTGTCTCGGAGAAGCCACGCTTTGATAAAATCAAGCGTTCAATCTCCAGGCAATCAGCCTCAGAGAAATTAGATTTGGATGGTTGAAAGGACCCTGAAGTAGAAGGTCCTGTTTCAGAGGCAGAGACCATGGTGGAAAGGATGACATGTCCACTAGATCTGCATACCAGGTCCTGCGTGGCCACGCAGGTGCTATCAGAATCACCGATGCTCTCTCCTGCTTGATCTTGGCAATCAGTCGAGGGAGCAGAGGAAACGGTGGAAACACATAAGCCAGGTTGAAAGACCAGGGCGCTGCTAGAGCATCTATCAGTGTCGCCTTGGGATCCCTGGACCTGGATCCGTAACACGAAAGCTTGGCGTTCTGGCGAGACGCCATGAGATCCAGTTCTGGTTTGCCCCAACGATGAATCAGTTGTGCAAATACCTCCGGATGGAGTTCCCACTCTCCCGGATGAAAAGTCTGACGACTTAGAAAATCCGCCTCCCAGTGCTCTACACCTGGGATATGGAAAGCCGATAGGTGGCAAGAGTGAATCTCTGCCCAGCGAATTATTTTTGAAACTTCTAACATCTCTAGGGAACTTCTCGTTCCCCCTTGATGGTTGATGTAAGCTACAGTCGTGATGTTGTCCAACTGAAATCTGATGTACCTCAGAGTTGCTAACTGAGGCCAAGCCTGAAGAGCCTTGAATATCGCTCTTAGTTCCAGAATATTTAATGGAAGGAGAGACTCCTCCTGAGTCCACGATCCCTGAGCCTTCAGGGAGTTCCAGACTGCACCCCAACCTAGAAGGCTGGCATCTGTCGTAACAATTGTCCAATCTGGCCTGCAAAAGGTCATAACTTTGGACAGATGGACCCGAGATAGCCACCAGAGAAGAGAATCCCTGGTCTCTTGGTCCAGATTCAGTTGAGGGGACAAATCTGTGTAATCCCCGTTCCACTGACTGAGCATGCATATTTGCAGCGGTCTGAGATGTAAGCGTGCAAACGGCACTATGTCCATTGCCACTACCATTAAGCCGATTACTTCCATACACTGAACCACCGAAGGGCGCGGAATGGAATGAAGAACCCGGCAGGAATTTAGAAGCTTTGATAACCTGGACTCCGTCAGGTGAATTTTCATTTCTATAGAATCTATCAGAGTCCCTAGAAAGGAAACTCTTGTGAGTGGGGATAGAGAACTTTTTTCCTCGTTCACTTTCCACCCATGCGATCTCAGAAATGCCAGTACTACGTCCGTGTGAGACTTGGCAATTTGGAAGTTTGACGCCTGTATCAGGATGTCGTCTAAATAAGGGGCTACTGCTATGCCCCGCGGCCTTAGGACCGCCATAAGCGACCCTAGAACCTTTGTAAAGATTCTTGGGGCTGTAGCTAATCCCAAGGGAAGAGCTACAACTGGTAATGCCTGTCTTGAAAGGCAAACCTGAGAAACTGATGATGATCTTTGTGTATCGGAATGTGAAGATAAACATCCTTTAGATCCACTGTAGTCATATATTGACCCTCCTGGATCAGTGGTAGGATGGTACGAATAGTTTCCATCTTGAACAACGGAACTTTGAGGAATTTGTTTAAGATCTTTAGATCCAAAATTGGTCTGAAGGTTCCCTCTTTTTTGGGAACCACAAACAGATTTGAGTAAAAACCCTGTACCTGTTCCTCCTTTGGAACTGGATTGATCACTCCCATAACTAGGAGGTCTCGTACACAGTGTAAGAATGCCTCTCTCTTTATCTGGTGTGCAGACAATTGTGAAAGGTGAAATCTCCCTTTTGGGGGGGAAGCTTTGAAGTCCATAAGATATCCCTGGGATATAATTTCCAACGCCCAGGGATCCTGAACATCTCTTGCCCACGCCTGGGCGAAGAGTGAAAGTCTGCCCCCTACTAGATCCGTTCCCGGATAGGGGGCCGTTCCTTCATGCTGTCTTAGAGGCAGCAGCAGGCTTTTTTACCTGCTTACCTTTTTTCCAGGTCAGGTTTGGTCTCCAGACCGTCTTGGATTGAGCAAAAGTTCCCTCTTGTTTATTATTAGAGGAAGTTGATGCCGCACCTGCCTTGAAGTTTTGAAAGGCACGAAAATTAGACTGTTTGGCCCTAGATTTGGACCTGTCCTGAGGAAGGGCATGACCTTTTCCTCCAGTGATATCAGCAATAATCTCCTTCAACCAGGCCCGAATAGGGTCTGCCCCTTGAAGGGAATGTTAAGTAGCTTAGATTTTGAAGTCACGTCAGCTGACCATGATCTAAGCCATAGCGCTCTGCGCGCCTGTATAGCAAAACCAGAATTCTTAGCCGTTAGTTTAGTCAAATGAACAATGGCATCAGAATAAAAGAATTGGCTAGCTTAAGTGCTCTAAGTTTGCCAAGTATGTCATCCAATGGAGTCGCTACCTGTAAAGCCTCTTCCAGAGACTCAAACCAGTACGCCGCAGCAGCAGTGACAGGGGCAATGCATGCAAGGGGCTGTAGGATAAAACCTTGTTGAATAAATATTTTCTTAAGGTAACCTCTAATTTTTTATCCATTGGATCTAAAAAAAGCACAACTGTCCTCGACAGGGATAGTAGTACGCTTTACTAGAGTAGAAACTGCTCCCTCCACCTTAGGGACTGTCTGCCCTAAGTCCCGTGTGGTGGCGTCTATTGGAAACATTTTTCTAAAAATAGGAGGGGAAGAGAACGGCACACCTGGTCTATCCCATTCCTTATTAATAATTTCTGTAAACCTTTTAGGTATTTGGAAAAACATCAGTACACACCGGCACTGCAAAGTATTTATCCAGTCTACACAATTTCTCTGGCACTGCAATGGTATCACAGTCATTCAGAGCAGCTAAAACCTCCCTAAGCAACACGTGGAGGTGTTCAAGCTTAAATTTAAATGTAGAAATATTAGAATCAGGTATCTTTCCTGAGTCATTAACATCACCCACTGACTGAAGCTCTCTTTCCTCAGCTTCTGCATATTGTGAGGCAGTATCAGACATGGTTCTTAAAGCGTCAGTATGCTCTGCATTTTGTCTCACCCCAGAGCTATCTCGCTTACCTCTAAGTTCAGGTAGTCTGGCTAATACCGCTGACAGTGTATTATCCATGACTGCCGCCATGTCTTGTAAAGTAAACGCTATGGGCGCCCTAGATGTACTTGGCGCCATTTGAGCGTGAGTCCCTTAAGCGGGAGTCAAAGGGTCTGACACGTGGGGAAAGTTAGTCGGCATAACTTCCCCCTCGTCAGATTCCTCTGGTGATAAATTTTTTAAAGACAGAAAATGATCTTTATTGCATAAAATGAAATCAGTACATTTGGTACACATTCTAAGAGGGGGTTCCACCATGGCTTTTAAACATAATAAACAAGGAGTTTCTTCTATGTCAGACATGTTTATACAGACTAGCAATGAGACTAGCAAGCTTGGAAAACACTTTAAATCAAGTTAACAAGCAAATATAAAAAACGGTACTGTACCTTTAAGAGAAACAAATTTTGTCAGAATTTGAAAAACAGTGAAAAAATGCAGTAAATCAAACGAAAATTTTTACAGTGTGTATAATAGGCTAACAGAGCATTGCACCCACTTGCAAATGGATGATTAACCCCTTAGTTCAAAAAACGGATCAAAAAAACGAAGACGTTTTTTAACAGTCACAACCAACTGCCACAGCAAGCTGTGGCCCTACCTTCCCCAATAAACGACTTTGGAAAGCCTTTGGGCCCTTTAGAGATGTCCTATAGCATTCAGAGGGCCTTTGAGGGAAGCTGGATGTCACAGTTTGTAATTTTAACTGCACCAACTGTAACTTTTATACTACAACAGTGGAAGGCCTCAGGAAACTGTTTCTAGTCAAAATTTAAGCCAGCCATGTGGAAAAAACTAGGCCCCAATAAAGTTTTATCACCAAAGCATATATAAAAACGATTAAACATGCCAGCAAACGTTTTATATTGCAATATCATAAGGGTATTACCCCTGGGAGTAAGCATGATACCAGTCGTTATTAAATCACTGTATTCAGGCTTAACTTACATTAATCCGGTATCAGCAGCATTTTCTAGTGTTTTCCATCTCTAGAAAAAATTATAACTGCACATACCTGATAGCAGAATAAACTGTTACCTCATCTGTGTAATCCCCTCAGACATATGTGAGAACAGCAATGGATCTTAGTTACAACCTGCTAAGATCATAGAAACCTCAGGCAGATTCTTCTTCTATTTACTGCCTGAAATAAAATAGCACAACTCCGGTACTATTTAAAAATAACAAACTTTTGATTGAAGAAAATAAACTAGCTATATTTAACCACTCTCTCCTACAACGTCCTTGCTTGTTGAGAGTTGCAAGAGAATGACTGGCTATGACAGTTAGGGGAGGAGCTATATTACAGCTCTGCTGTGGGTGTCCTCTTGCAACTTCCTGTTGGGAATGAGAATATCCCACAAGTAATGGATGATCCGTGGACTGGATACACCTTACAAGAGAAAACAGAACCGATCCAAAGATCTAAAGCTCCTGAGGAAACCATAAGCTGCCTCCTATCCCAGACAGTGCCTACCGCCATCTAAATCCTTAGATGTAAAGAACCTAGCAACCTTTACAAAACCAAGAGTCTGAAAAAGGAATCCCCACCAGTTTAGAAGGGGGGCAACTAGTACCCCTGGATCGCAAGATAATCCATGTAGACAGGCCCAACAACCTGACCCACACACACTGGAGAATATAAATGGTCAATTTTCTGACCCAAACAGGCAAAAAGACTGCAACTGACCCCAGACCTCCTACCCCTAAGCACGAAGGGCTAGATCTGCAATAAGATTGATGGATAGCATCTGAGAGTAAAAAAGACCCTGGTATGATAAGGGGCAGTTCGTATCTTGAGAAAACTACAGTTTCCAGAGAACCTTGCAGGATGGGTCTCCCGACATCCTTGAAATGGAATAACAACGGGAGCCTCCCAGCTCTTGGTAAAAAGACAGAGAGGCCCCTGTACTCTACGTACTAGAGCAAAAGACAAACTGAGAAAAGAAGGAAGAAGGACATGCCCGCACTTCCAGATAAATGACACAACCCAAGACGGGAGGGAAGGAAACATCGCCCCATCAAACTGAATGCGACTATGTATCCGGAGATACCGCAAGTGTGGAAAAATCATCCACCCGATAGTAGACCTCCGGAAGTCAATCCCATTTCCAGACTCCAAAGGAATGGAAGCCTACGGTTCCGAGTCTCCAGGGACCCTAGGAGACACGATGACGTCTGAAAAAAACAGTCACGCATCTCAAGCAATAATGTTAGCAAAAGCCAACTTATATCGGAGCTCACAACCTCCCTACCGGAAACGTTGTATGTACGCCCCAGGCCCCATACATAGTAGTAGGATCCGAGTCCGGAGTCCATAACACTGGGCCATAAGAGACATTTCTTTCTATTTTATTTTTTTAATTTTTTTTTAAATACAACAGGATAATCAGCACCACGAGGGTGATATGAACCCAAGAAAACAGTACCAGTACACAGCGCCTGACCAGTACCTGCCTGGTACAAGAACACTCCAGAACTGTCTAAGGTCCTAGAAAAATCCTGAAGGATCGATAATATGAACTATAAAACTTAACCTTGGTTTTAACCAAAGTGCGCAACTTCCGAGGAAGTGCCCATGCGACCACAAAATCGCAAGTATCAGTTCCAGAGAAAGAACATTCCCAAAGCGGAAGTTATATTAAACGTGATCTTATACAACAAATCAAATACATCCTAACCGGATTAAAAATTAACATAAGGCAGCACCTGTGGGTGAACGCCCAAGGAAAAAAGGTACGCCAACCGGACAAGCCGATCAGAGGCCCCTTCATCCAAGCTCAGATCTGGAACCAATACATAAAATAAAAACATAAAAATGGAGATGTCAAAGAGATTAGCTTTATCCCCAAGCGTCATTCCCAATGTGCCATCCGGCATCTAACGCCTCAAATCCCTTGGCCCACTAGGACTGGGATCCTCTAGCAACGACAAAACATGCCGTAGTAGGACACGAGCCAACCTATAACGGAAGGCAAAATCATCCCTTGCTGGATCGACAAATGACTCCGGCCCCAAGGTTGGGGCCCCTGAAGCCTCAGAGGCCCATGCTTCCCCAGAAGACCAAACTGAATTGGGTGATCCCATGCCCGACGGGCCCTGGTTATCAGAACACAGACAGTATATTAAAAATATTTCACTTGGGGGATACAAATGAGCCAAGGCAGCAGATATGGCCATGCAGAACCGTGCCGTAACCTCTAGAGGAAACCAGCCACCTTCCGGAGGAGTAAAGGCCATAGGGACACCTGCTTGCGTAGCAAAGGAAAGTTCTGGGACACGCACCTAACAGGACCAAGAATCCTCTGGGGTGGATGGCTCAACGCACTCTGAGGACCCTGAATCGGGAGAAGAGAGTACTCTGGAACGTCAATCCGAACATAACTGATGGGCATAGATAATCCAGGCCATTTCATATTCATCACAAGACGCATTATCCGCATCGGAGACATCAGTGTCTAAAAATCAGAATCCTCCATCTTGGGATTACAAAAAAGACAAACACTAACTGGCACCTCTTTTACACCCCCAATGGCTGGGGCACTCACCACCTCCTGTGAACCAGACAACCAACGAGCAGACTCTCTCTGTCGCCACACAGTCAGCATATGGAAGTGAAAACAACATAACCGCACCCGGTCACAAGGTGCACCGTGCAAGTCATAAAAAAAGTGCGCAAATCTAAAGATCGCGCCATTTTATGATAAGCCCGTAATGTTCTGAAAAGCCATGAGCCTAAAGTATTACTACACATTCAGCAGATAGAACCACATTACAAACATGATTAAAGTCCCCCCTGTTCAATAACTCCCCTCAGAGTATATTAACCCATGATTCCAAATTTAAGATAAAAGAAGTCCCACTGGGACCCTACCTTTTCATGTTGACATCACATCACATAATCAAGTAAAATGAAACGATCTTACTGGAATCTACGCTGTGGAACAGGAACATGGCCCTTCAAGTGTGACAGATAGTAGCCTCGCCTCTGACATGGACTTGAGTGAATATTGGGTGAGGTATTTGAAGCCTTTGGCTGGGGTGTCTTTGCCTCCTCCTGGTGGCCAGGTTCTGAATTCCCAAAAGTAATGAATGCAGCTGTGGACTCTTCCCATTTAAGAAGAAAATTATTTTTATTAGACAGTGTTAATATGATATTAACTGTACTTTGTAATATATTTTTGAAGCGTTTTGTGCAACTTTTTGTTTTAGAATACAGTTAACGAGAGCTCTGAGATTGAGGTAATGACTGAAGCATAAATGGAGAGTGCGCTCCACTTGTAATATCAGCACAATGAAAATGGCTCGCAAAAACAAGATTAGACTACAGCAAAAATGTTTGTGTCTCAATTGTAATCTAGCCCTCAGTCTTTTGTTCAGGCACATATCAGAATCAGACTTGTAGTTACATTAATTTCTCTTCTATAGGACCTTAATTTAGTTTTAAGAGTTATTCAAGCTATTCCTTTAATTCTTTGTATGATTTAGCTATTCATACTTTATCTTGGTGGGTATTGCTTTATTTTAGTGATTTCTTCCACTAAAATAGTTTATGTATTGTCTAATATTTCTTGAACGGTTACTTATCGTATTTTTCATCAAGATAACGTTTATTTCGTGGTAATGCAGTTTTCTACCCAATGTATTATCTCCTAAAAATAATAATCAAGAGATTGCAGCTATTTCTTTGTTTCCTAAATCAAAAAAAAATTATAAGAAGAGACTTTTACACAATGTTAAAATGCTCAGGGCTAAACAGCTCTTTTTAAAAGCCACAAAACACTTTAGACTATCAACAGAAATGACAGCCTCATTCAATATAAACAAAACAATACAAAGTTAGAAGACATACAGAGAAGTGAGGTTCTTACATATAAAGACAATTCATATAGTGCATAGAGCAAAACACTGTCCAGAACTCGTGACAGACCACAGACTTGTCCGACTCCTCTCCTACCCTTTTACACAAGACATACAGATAAGCACCGTAGGACAGGCAAATAATGTATGAAATGCTTGTACTCACACTTTGAGGCCGATTTATCATGGCCCGAATGAGGCCGTATATCCGTTTCTGTGCAAGCCTTCAGGCTCGCCGAAAACAGGAGTTAAGAAGTAGCGGTCTTAATCCAGCTAATCCTATACCATTGGGTTCATTGACACCCCCCGTAGGCCACGAATCTGCAGGGGGTGGCATTGCACAAGCAGTTCACCAGAACTGCTTGTGCAATGTTAAATGCTGACAGCGTATGCTGTCAGCATACAGCGATGTTGGGCAGACATGATCGCTACAGCGGATCATGTCCGTCCGGCAAATGATAAATCAGCCCCAATAAGTGTAATTGCCTACTGCCAATATCCGCTGGATTTCCAAAGCACACCCTTACTTCACAGCAGCTTCCCATGAGTTCACACATTCCGGTCAAATAAACCCTCACCAGCAGCTCCTTCGTTCGATTCCACTCAGGGAGCTGCGGTTAGTGCGCTCCACCTCAGGGAACTGCAGTTAGGAAGCTCCTCCTCAAACCTCCATGTAGTTTACCAAACTAGCGGCTAGATTACGAGTCTTGCGTTAGGGTTAAAAAGCAGCGTTGAGAGGTCCCAGCGCTGCTTTTTAACGCCCGCTAGTATTACGAGTCTGGCAGGAACAGGTGTACCGCTCACTTTTTTTCCGCGACTCGAGCATACCGCAAATCCCCTTATGTCAATTGCATATCCTATCTTTTCCATGGGATTTTCCTAATGCTGGTATTACGAGTCTTGGAAAAAGTGAGCGGTACAGCCTTTCCTGTCAAGACTGATACCGCATTTTAAAGTCAGTCGTTAAGAGTTTAATGGGCTAAAGCCGTAACATAAAACTCTTAACTAAAGTGCTAAAAAGTACACTAACACCCATAAACTACCTATTAACCCCTAAACCGAGGCCCCCCCGCACATCGCAAACAGTTAAAATAAAATTTTTAACCCCTAATCTGCCGACCAGACATTGCCGCCACTGTAATAAATATATTAACCCCTAAACCGCAGCACTCCTGCATCGCAAACACTAGTTAAATTTTATTAACCCCTAATCTGCCATCCCTAACATCGCCGACACCTACCTACATTTATTAACCCCTAATCTGCCGCCCCCAATGTCGACGCCACTATATTAAATATATTAACCCCTAAACCTAAGTCTAACCCTAACCCCCCCTAACTTAAATATAATTTAAAATAATCAGAAAAAAATTACTACAATTAAATAAATTATTCCTATTTAAAACTAAATACTGACCTATAAAATAATCCCTAAGCTAGCTACAATATAACTAATAGTTTCATTGTAGCTATCTCAGGGTTTATTTTTATTTTACAGGCAACTTTGTATTTATTTTAACTAGGTACAATAGTTATTAAATAGTTATTAACTATTTCATAACTTCCTAGTTCAAATAAGTACAAATTTACCTGTAAAATAAACCCTAACCTAAGTTACAATTACACCTAACACTACACTATAATTAAATGAATTTACCTAAACTAACTACAATTAATTACAATTAAATTAAATAAACTAAAGTACGAAAAAACCCACTAAATTAAAGAAAATAATAAAATAATTACAAGAATTTTAAACTAATTACACCTTATCTAATCCCCCTAATAAAATAAAAAAGCCCCCCCAAATAATAAAAATCCCTACCCTATACTAAATTACAAATAGCCCTTAAAAGGGCTTTTTGCGGGGCATTGCCCCAAAGTAATCAGCTCTTTTACCTGTAAAAAAAAATACAATACCCCCCCCAACATTAAAACCCACCACCCACACACCCAACCCTACTCTAAAACCCACCCAATCCCCCCTTAATAAAACCTAACACTAACCCCTTGAAGATCACCCTACCTTGAGACATCTTCATCCAACCGGGCAGATCCTGCAGAAGGGCAGAAGTCTTCATCCGATCCGGGCAGAACAGCCATTGGAACAGCCAATAGAATGCAAGCTCAATCCTATTGGCTGATTGGATCAGCCAATAGGATTTTTTCTACCTTAATTCCGATTGGCTGATAGAATTCTATCAGCCAATCGGAATTGAAGGGACGCCATCTTGGATGACGTCACTTAAAGGTACCGTCATTTTGTGTTAGTCATCGGATGGAAGAGGATGCTCCGGGTCGGATGGCTTGAAGATGGACCCGCTCAGGATGGATGAAGATAGAAGATGCCACCTGGATGAAGACTTCTGCCCGTCTGGAGGTCCTATTCTGCCCGGATCGGATGAAGAATTCTGCCCGTCTGGAGGACCACTTCTGCCCGGTTGGGTGAAGACGTCTCAAGGTAGGGTGATCTTCAAGGCATTAGTGTTAGGTTTTATTAAGAGGGGACTGGGTGGGTTTTAGAGTAGGGTTGGGTGTGTGGGTGGGTTTTAATGTTGGGGGGGTATTGTATTTTTTTTTACAGGTAAAAGAGCTGATTACTTTGGGGCAATGGCCCGCAAAAAGCCCTTTTAAGGGCTATTTGTAATTTAATGTAGGGTAGGGATTTTTATTATTTGGGGGGGCTTTTTTATTTTATTAGGGGGATTAGATTAGGTGTAATTAGTTTTTTTATTTTCTGTAATTTAGTGGGGGGGGTTTCGACTTTAGTTTATTTAATTTAATTGTAATTAATTGTAGATAGTTTAGGTAATTACTTTAATTATAGTGTAGTGTTAGGTGTAATTGTAACTTAGGTTAGGATTTATTTTACAAGTATATTTGTATTTATTTTAACTAGGAAGTTATTAAATAGCTAATAACTATTTAATAACTATTGTACCTAGTTAAAATAAATAAAAAGTTGCCTGTAAAATAAATATAAACCCTGAGATAGCTACAATGTAACTATTAGTTATATTGTAGCTAGCTTAGGGTTTATTTTATAGGTAAGTATTTAGTTTTAAATAGGAATAATTTAGTTAATAATAGTAATTTTATTTAGATGTATTTAAATTATATTTAAGTTAGGAGGGTGTTAGGGTTAGACTTAGATTTAAGGGTTAATAACTTTATTATAGTGGCGGCGACGTTGGTGGCGGCAGATTAGGGGTTAATAAGTGTAGTTAAGTGGCGGAGACATTGGGGGTGGCAGAGTAGGGGTTAATAAATAAAAAGTAGGTGTCGGCGATGTTGGGGGCAGCAGATTAGGGGTTCATAAGTATAATGTAGGTGGCAGCGGTGTCCGGAGCGGCAGATTAGGGGTTAATAATATAATGCAGGTGTCGGCGATGTCGGGGACGGCAGATTAGGGGTTAAAAAGTGTAAGATTAGGGGTGTTTAGACTCGGGGTTCATGTTAGGGTGTTAGGTGTAGACATAAAAAGTATTTTCCCATAGGAATCAATGGGGCTGCGTTAGAAGCTGAACGCTGCTTTTTTGCAGGTGTTAGACTTTTTTTCAGCCGGCTCTCCCCCATTGATACGTATGGGGAAATCATGCACGAGCACATTTAGCCAGCTCACCGCTACCGTAAGCAGCGCTGGTATTACAGTGAGATGTGGAGCTAAATTCTGCTCTCCACTCACTTTTCTGAGTGAGCGGTGAGAAAAAAATGCTTGTTAGCCCCGCACACCATTACTGACAAAAACTCGTAATCTGGCCGTATGTAACTGATGTACCAAACAATGTAAAAGGTGCATAGAGAAAGAGAGGTGCTCTACCAGAAATGAACAATAACTCAGTAGCTTGTTCTGTGGCGAGTTACCACCCAGCCCACCCAGATTTTTTAACATTAATTGTGCTTTTCATAGAGGAGAACTTTCCTGGAGTATATCAGTCTTATCCCGCCTGGTAAGGTAAATCCAGCCCCAGAGCTGGACGTCAAAGGGGGCACGCAATGATTGGAGGAAGCCAGATTCATCATCGATCTACTCAATGCAGTAGGAGATGCATGCAGAGGATAAGCGTTATGTTTACCATAACGCAATGGAAGCATCTTTGTAAAGTTTAATGAATTATATTGCCCCTGTTTTTAAGATTGATTTTAGATACTGGACACATTCCTTAAACTTTACTATCACTTTAAGAAGAGATTTTTGACTGGTGAAAACATAAATAATGTCATAAAATGTGCATGAAGCACTGAGTAACTGTTCTTCATTACAGGCTAATTTAACCTAGAGATTGTTATAAAAAAAAACCATAATTTTTGCTTACCAGATACATTTCTTTCCTTCCTGGCAGGGAGAGTCCACAACTTTATACCTTACTGTTGGGAAATGCAACACCTGGCCACCAGAAGGAGGCAAAGACACCCCAGCCAAATGCTTAAATATCCCTCCCACTTCCCCTATCCCCCAGTCATTCTGCCGAAGGAGCAAGGAAATGTAGGAGATACATCAGGGTATAAAGGTACAAAAAGATATAGGGGGCACCCTAAGTCAAAATGAAACAAGGTATTCAAAATCTCCTTATACAAATAACATAAATTAAAACCAAATATAAAACTATCAATATATATGTATATATGTGTTAATGTGGTAAAGAAAGTGCCATATAGTGAGTAAGGTTAATTCCAAAGGCCGATTCAAATCAGACTGTCCAGGTCCAGGCTGCGATCTATAAGGGGATTGAAGTCAATATCCCAAAGTCAATGATCTGAAAAAGTTGAAAGAAGACAGAAGCACTACATGGTCTAGTATGTATATATTGTTGTAAACAAAGGTGCACAAAGTAATCAACTCACATGTGCGAGAGCACCCCTCTTGGTGCAAGTGTTGCAGGCTGGAATCAAACAGTCACCCAGCAGACTGGCCTCCCGCAAACCTCCAGCAGCAGTAGGATAAAAACAAGTGAGTGAGATCCTGGCGTCTGGTAAACCATTAAACGTAATGGTGGATAGATGAATCAAAGTTTGGCAGCAAGTGGTAAGATCAAAGCTTACTTTAATAACAATAAAAAACAGCAACGCGTTTCTCAGCTAATACCTAGCTGTTTCATCAGGCTTAATAACATGGTAACAATTCACTTGCTATATATAACCAAACATATAATCAGAGCAAATAACAACACCTGTGGGTGGGTGTAAACCAATCCAAAAGATTGTCATGACAACAAACAGCAACAATACAAAATGCAGGATTAAAAACCAATGGTGACAATAGTTAAAAACAGAATTAAAAACATTACAATATGGATTTGATCATCATAACGCAAGATTGCCATACATGATTACTATACAAAACAGATGAGTATATAACATTAAATAAGAAATGGAAACAAAATAAAATAAGTTGACACATGGTGTCATGGATTACTCATACATTTTCTTACAACTCTCACTGTACCTTTAAGGAACTTAGATGTAGCCTCTGCTAGTTTATATAAGTTGGGACACGCCCTCCTCAACCTGCTTCAGTATTGTTCACATATCGTGGATGAAGGTAGCTCTCCTGACTTCCAGGATCTCAAGCTTTATATTGCCTGATAAGGCCACTTTGCCTCTGCGTCTGCCTGACCAGGACTCTAGACTTTGATACCCTGTTTATACAGTCTGATCGTCAGACCACCGGACGCGTCAATCAGCTTGCTAACATCGGCTTGTAACAGCTGTTGTGCCGAAGACGCTGTGTGTGCGGTTCACAGACGCACTTCCCTAATCAGCCTGACTGGTTCTCTCAGACACGCCCCCTCTCGCTCCAGCAACACAGCAGCTCTCAGTGTTACTTGCCTGTCAGCTCTCTCTTACACGCATCGCAATCCCAGACAGGATCCGGATAGTGTTTGCCACAACTCCTCTTCAAGCTAGCATTAGACATCCACATAAACGGAGCTAACAGCTTACTACTTAACCAGTTTGATCTCTGCACTGTGCAGTAATACAAGCTGAGGATTCGACAAATATCAGCCAGCTTGCTCTCATAATTCAGAGTTACTTTCCTCACTGTAGGCTGCTGATTTCTTGTCACTATAAGATCATATTTAAACAACTACCAAATTAACTAACCCTTCCTCCTCTCAGAATATACTGAGCAGGAATTAATCTCACTAGAGATAAGATAGAAACTTCTTTCTGCCTAGTACTTGTTACATAGTGTATGTTACTTTGTAACTGACTACACAGGCATACATATATAAATTTCATTATCTGCAGTTGTGATCCACAAGTTATTAGTTACTTGAGTTGTTACATAATACTGAAGCCCATAATGGATCCAGCAGAGTTGCCCCAGATATATATATGCACTCTCACAGAGAGTGGATCAATTGAGCCAGCGGCTCAGAGAATTACAGGTACAGAATGAAAGCTTATGTGGAATAATAAAGGAAGCAATGGCTAAACCTATAGCTATTGATAATACCCCAGAACCCCAAGTGTCCATGCCCGACAAATTCTCTGGGGACAGGGCTTTATTTACACAATTTAAGAATTCCTGCAACCTGTTATTCAGTCTTAAACCCAAGACTTATTCCACTGAACGGATAAAGGTACTGACTGTGATCTCCTTCCTCAGAGGAGAACCTAGAATATGGGCAGACTCCTTTTTTGAGCAAAACCACCCTATTCTTGCTTCTCTGGAAGATTTCTTCAAGGAGATGGGGGTTCTATACCAAGATATCAACAAACAGCTCACCGCAGAAACCAAAATGAGGTCGCTCAAACAGGGTAAAAAACCGGTTGAAGATTACCTCACAGAGTTCAAGCAATATTGCACGGATAAAGAGTGGAGTGATATTGCCCTGAGAAATCAGTACCATTTAGGGTTATCAGATTCAGTTAAAGATGAAATAGCCCGTACTGAGCTCCCAAAAACCCTAGAGGGCTTGATTTCTCTAAGCATTCAAATCGATAGAAGGTTAAGGGAGCGAAAGAATGAGAGACAAAGCTTGGACCCTATCAATAGATACTCCTCCTCCTACCCATCTACCACTCAATTTCCTGAACCTATGGACCTAGGGTTCACCAAGGGACCCTTGCAGCCGGAGGAAAGGAACCGCAGGCGCATAAAAAAATGTATGCATGTACTGTGCATCCAGCTTACACTCAGTAAAGGACTGTCCCATCCTGCAAAGACAGAAAAGGCGTAAGTGCAAACTGAATTCAATCTGTTTAACCACTAAAATTAAACATGTCGCTTACTGTTCCCTATCTCTTTCATTACAGTGGGATCATCATCAGGTCCACAGTGAAGCAATCATAGACTCCGGGGCTCACACTTGTTTCATTGATTCTGTACTTGTCAAAGTCAATAAAATTGCCACTGTTTTGAAAGCAAACCCAGTCTTTATTAGAGTTATTGATGGTACGTTGATCAATACAGGGCCTGTAACTCATCAGACTATTCCCATTAAGGTTACCACTTTATCTGCTCATGTTAAATACATCTCTTTTGATGTAATTACATCACCTTTGTTCCCTCTAGTACTTGGTTTGCAGTGGTTACAAACACATCAACCCACTATCTACTGGGATCGCCTGGAGGTACAGTTCCACTCAGATTACTGTAAGAACACTTGCTTTCCACACCCTAGTATATGCCAAACGATGTTAGCACAGTTACCACCTGAATATCAGGATTACCAAGACGTGTTTGGTGAAAAAGAAGCTGAAACTCTTCCACCCCATCGTCATTATGACTGTCCGATTGAGCTTCTCCCAGGATCCACGATTCCCTATGGACATATATATCTGCTCTCACAACCGGAATTAGAACACCTCAAAACTTACATCTCAGAGAATTTTTGTAAAGGGTTTATTCAGCCATCTACTTCTCCAGCCAGTGCAGGCATATTTTTTGTAAGAAATAAGGATCACTCTCTCAGACCAATAATCGACTACAGGGAGCTCAATAAACGGACAGTCAAAAACCGCTACCCTCTCCCCCTAATTCCGGAACTTATAGAACAACTCAGCCACACAAAAATGTACACCAAGCTGGACCTCAGAGGCGTTTATAATCTTATACGGATCCGAAAAGGGGACAAATGGCTCACAGCCTTCAGAACCCGCTATGGGTTATATGAGTACAAAGTAATGCTGTTCGGACTCTGTAACGCCCCAGCTACATTCCAATACCTCATCAATGATATATTCCGGGACTTTTTGTAGTCGTCTACTTAGATTATATTCTTATTTACGCTGAAAACCTAGAAGATCATAAAAAACATGTTCGCTGGGTACTCACTCGACTTCGACAGCACCTTCTTTTTGCCAAGCTTGAAAAATGTATTTTCCATACATCAGAAATCACTTTCCTGGGGTACACAATCACTCCAAATGGAATACAGATGGATAACACAAAAGTTGATACAATTAGGAATTGGCCTGTACCCACCTCGAAAAAGGACCTTCAGAGATTCTTAGGGTTTTCTAACTATTACAGGAAATTTATAAAGAACTATTCTACCATAACAAAGCCTCTTACCATCTTAACGAGTGTTAACACTCCTTTTGTATGGACCCCCTTGAAAAACAAACCATCTTTACAACACTAAAAAAAAAATTACGCAAGCACCAATATTACGTTATCCAGACCCTGAATCTCAATACATCCTCGAAGTGGATGCATCTGATTATGCCATTAGTTCTATTCTTTCTCAACGCAAAGCTCCAGATACTACGATACATCCAGTCACATATTACTCCAGGGTAATGTCCCCAGCCGAATATAACTACCCGATTGATGAAAAAGAGTTGCTAGTGATTAAAGCTTCCCTTGAACACTGGAGACATCTCCTAGAAGGGACTAAATATCCCATACTCATCTACACAGATCACAAGAATCTCAAATATCTGCAGACCAATAGAACGCTCTCTGCCAGACAACTGAGATGGAGCCTTTTTCTTTCCAGATTCCAGTTTCATATAACATACCGACCTGGTAGTAAGAATGGTAAGGCTGATGCCCTCTCACGGAAGGATAAAAGACCTGCATCCTATGACCAACCAGGAACCGTCATCCCTTCGGAACAGATTATTGCTTTATCTCCAACCTATCCAGTTCACTTGAAACAAGCTCAAGACAAAGACCCCGAAATATCGACTCGAACTTGAACTAGGAGATGACGGATTATACTACCATAAAAACTACCATAAAAAAAAGGCTCTATGTACCTCCGTCATTACGTTCCACCATACTACAAGAACATCATGATTCACCTATGGCTGGACATCATGGAGTTAATAAAACTATTGATTTACTTACTCAAACCTATTGGTGGCCATCCATAAGGATGTCAGTCAAGCAATATATTCAATCATGCTACATCTGTACAGTCTCCAAAACTGAAAGACGTCCTCCTTTCGGTCTCCTGCTTCCCCTGCAAATTCCAGATAGACCTTGGCAAATCATTGGGATGGATTTCATAGTCAACCTACCCACCTCCAATGGTTATAACACCATAATTGTTGTGGTCGATCATTTGACTAAAATGGCACATTTCCTACCTTTCCATAAGCTACCCACCTCTTCTGAAACTGCCATGTTATTCCTTAACAATGTTATCAAGTTACATGGATTGCCTCAATCAATAATAACAGACAGGGGGACACAATTCACATCCCTTTTCTGGAAGCAACTATGCAAAACCATGCAGGTAGAACATCGTTACTCCTCATCATTTCATCCACAGTCCAACGGTCAAACTGAGAGAGTCAACCAATGGCTAGAGCAGTATATAAGATGCTACTGCTCACACCAACAAACCCTCTGGTATCAACATCTACCCATGGCAGAGTACGCCTACAACAACTCGGTCAGTTCTGCAACGCATAAGACACCATTCTATGCAAATTATGGATTCCATCCTAACTTCCAACTCCATCCACAAACTGACACCACCTGTCCACAGGTGGATGACGTTACTAATACTTTCCTAGAACTCTTTCAGCACTTGAAGATAAATATCGCTAATGCCCAGGAACGACAAAGGCACTATTATAAAGCAAGACGTTGGCTACCACCTAATTATAAGGTAGGCGATCAAGTTTGGTTATCTACGAAAAATATCAAACTTAAAACCCCTAGTAAGAAGCTCAGCACCACCTTCATTGGTCCTTTTCCAATAACTAGGCTTGTGAACGCTAACGCAGTTACCCTCACATTGCCCCCAGGTTATCGATTGCATCCTACTTTCCATGTCTCCCTTTTGAAACCATATCGTGATACTAGACAAGCCGGGAATATTTCTCCCCCTGAAAATCTGTCCGACTCGGATCAGGAGTATGAGGTCGATTCTATCTTGGACTCACGCATTTCTAAAGGAGTACTTCAGTACTTGATTCATTGGAAAGGCTATGACAGTGACAAGGACTCTTGGGAGCCCTCGTCAAACGTTCAAGTACCCAGACTGATCTCTTTGTTCCACAGTCGCCACCCAGAGCAGCTGAGGTTTGTAGCTAATGGGCAGCTACCCTGAGGGACGGGGTATGTCATGGATTACTCATACATTTTCTTACAACTCTCACTGTACCTTTAAGGAGCTTAGATGTAGCCTCTGCTAGTCTATATAAGTTGGGACACGCCCTCTCCAACCTGCTTCAGTATTGTTCACATATCGTGGATGAAGGTAGCTCTCCTGACTTCCAGGATCTCAAGCTTTATATTGCCTGATAAGGCCACTTTGCCTCTGCGTCTGCCTGACCAGGACTCTAGACTTTGATACCCTGTTTATACAGTCTGATCTTCAGACCACCGGACTCCTCAATCAGCTTGCTAACATCAGCTTATAACAGCTGTTGTGCCGAAGACGCTGTGTGTGCCGTTCACAGACGCACTTCCCTGATCAGCCTGACTGGTTCTCTCGGACACACACCCTCTCGCTCCAGCGACACAGCAGCTCTCAGCATTACTTGCCTGTCAGCTCTCTTTTACATCGCAATCCCAGACAGGATCCGGATAGTGTTTGCCACAACTCCTCTTCAAGCTAGCATCAGACATCCACATAAACAGAGCTAACAGCTTACTTAACCAGTTTGATCTCTGCACTGTGCAGTAATACAAGCTGAGGATTCGACAAATATCAGCCAGCTTGCTCTCATAATTCAGTTACTTTCCTCACTGTAGGCTGCTGACTTCTTGTCACTATAAGATCATAGTTAAACAACTACCAAATTAACTAACCCTTCCTCCTCTCAGAATATACTGAGCAGGAATTAATCTCACTAGAGATAAGATAGAAACGTCTTTCTGCCTAGTACTTGTTACATAGTGTATGTTACTTTGTAACTGACTACACAGGCATACATATATAAATTTCATTATCTGCAGTTGTGATCCACAAGTTATTAGTTACTTGAGTTGTTACACATGGATTGACATATGTAATGAAGCCTAATTGACATATAATATTTTACAAAAATATTTCACAAATTATTATTCAACAAAGTATTCAAACTCTAGGACTGAGAATCATCTCCTTATATTTGTATGCATTCCGATAACCTACAATGGGTCTATATTATGCGCACATTCTCCAAAACGCAAAATCAAGAGCGCATCCAAAGAAACACCAAAATATACTTTCTAATCAGTAAATCAAGTCATTGGTTGTGTATGAAAAGTTGTTATATAAAATACTTGAGAAATGTGTAGTACAGGTTACTGGCGTATGAACAGGATGGGAGTGACTACTAATGGATGTAAAGAACATATAAAGGATATCTCTATATTATAAATTACATGGGGGACATAAATACTAAACATCACACCAGGTACACAGACATAGTGTTCCATGGTGTGATGACAGTATACCAAAACACAAATGCAATAGTAAATAACCAATACTAGTATTGGTATAAAGATATATCATAAAAGAAGTGATACATTATAGGGAGGTGATCAAACCCTGAATGATATAAAGAAGATTCTATTGAAGGTCAAAAGCTGGGAGGTGATCAAACCCTGAATGATATAAAGAAGATTCTATTGAAGGTCAAAAGCTGCCAGATCCACACATTCATTAAGTCCCTCTGGGATCAAAGAATTTAGTTTGTGGATCCAGTAGGTTTCTCTATGTCTCAGTTGTAATAGGGGATTATGAGTATTCCTAGGGATTTTTTCAATGGGAAAGATAGTGTTTTGGAGCTTCCTTTATGGTTATAAGTACAATCAATGTCTAGAGACACTGTGTTTTAAAAATTTAGTTTTGACATTGCTCACTCCAGCGTCTCTTGATTTTGCGACTTGTGCGCCCTACATACTGTACCCCACAAATACACTGTATTAGATATACAACATAAGTGGAGTCTCATGTGATGTGTTTATTAATATTAAAATGTTTGCCTGTAATATTAGACTGAAAAGTCTTTGTGCTGTTTTTGACACACCTACACATGCTGCACCTGGATTTATGACACTTAAAGACTCCACATTGAGGTTTTAAACCTATCCAAAAAAGGTCCTTTATTATTGGCCCAGTGTGCTTGTTAATAGTTCTTTTATCTCTAACCACTTTACTTGGTGCCAATTTACTTTTAATAGTGGGTGCTCTCCTAAACACAACCCTTGGTTTAGAAATAATGTGGTCTTTAAGATAAGGGTCATCACAAAGTATAGACCAATATTTGGAAATTATTTTCTTAATCTCTCTGTGATGGCTGTTAAAACCAGTAACAAACAAAGGAGTGGTGGAGACCTTGGAGGGGTCTCCACCCAGATCCTCCCTCCTTGCATTTTTGTTTGTAGTTTTAATGAAGTATTTAATTATGTCTTCATTTAAAGCTCTTAAATAGCCTTTTTATATCAGATCAAGAGGATATCCTTTTTCAAGGAATCTGTCTTTGAGGAGGATAGATTGTGTCTTATAACTTTCTAAGGTGCTACAGTGTCTTCTTATACATCTAAATTGTCCATAAGGGACATTTTTCTTCAAACTCAGATAGTGAGTGGTTACTTGAAAAATCTAGAAAACTGTTACAATCTACTTTTAAAAAAAAAAAAAAAAAGTCTTAGACACAATATTGCCAGTATCAGAAAAAAGATAGCATTAAATCCAATAACTCTATATCAGTGGATTGTATATTGCTTGTGAACTCTAAACCAAAATCATTGACATTAAGAGAATCTACAAACAAAGAGGCTTCAGACATAGTACCTTTGAACAAAAAAATCAAATAATCTATATAACGACCATAGTACACCAGACTTACCCCCATTGGGGATTTGTAAATACAAGACTCTTCAAAACGCCAAGTTGGCAAAACTGGGGTCAAATCTGGTGCCCATGGCCGTTCCCTTTACTTGCAGATAAAAACTTGCAGATTTGGGTTTGAACTCAGTATGTTGGTATTCAATTAATTGGTCTAATAAACTATCAGGTTCATATACTACACAACCATCTTTTAACCGTTCATCAATTCCATTCAAAAGAATGGGGACATTTGAAGTGTTTTTAGTGTGTTTCTCTGCAAAATATTTCTGCAATGATAGCTTCCTAGTGAAATTATTAACATCCACAAAAAGTTGGAACATGTTTGGTGTATTAGAAGGGCTAAAAGATAACCCTTTACCCAAGACACAAATTTCATTAGTGCTGAGGGTATGTTCTGACAGATTAAATATTGCTTTTTGATATTTCAATATTTGTGGATTTCCCTTTGCTGCCACGCTTGCGTAAGCTCTTTTTTGTTGTGGCGGCCGAGGGGACATTGTCCACTGTTCTAACAGGTGGTCTGGGCCCATCTCTAAAAAAGGAGTAGAATATTGTTCATCTCCATAAGATGTAACTGTATCAGAATTTGGTTTAAAACCCTCAGAACTATCAATTATGAAAGGTTGAAATCTATTATGAGTATCAATAGAGTTGCTAGACTCTAAATTCTGCATTTGCCTCTCATGATGTGAATTGGGGGGGATGTCTATTAGGAGGTTGATTAGTAGATATTTCATCATATGTATTATGTGAATTATGTTGGTGATGGTGATAATGATCTGAGGGGTGCTCTCGCACATGTGAGTTGATTACTTTGTGCACCTTTGTTTACAACAGTATATACATACTAGGCCATGTGGCGCTTCTGTCTTCTTTCAACTTTTTCAGGGTATAAAGGTGCCAGAAGAATAATATAAAAAGGGAGCCGTCAAACAAAAAATAAATTATGGGCAGGGTCATGGACTCTCCCTGCCAGGAATGAAAGGAATTTATCTGGTAAGAATAAATTATGTTTTCCTTCCATAAGGCAGGGAGAGTCCACAATTTCATTCCTTACTGTTGCGAAATATATACCTAAACTCCAAAGGACACTGAATGAATAACAAGAGGGAACAAAAAAGGAGGCAGACCCTAATCTGAGGGCACCACAGCCTACAAAACTTTTCTCCCGAAAGCTGCTTTAGCCGAAGCAAACCTATCAAACTTTTAAATTTTGAAAAAGTGTGTAAGAAGGACCAGGTAGCCGCCTTACAAATCTGATCCATAGAGGCTTCGTTCTTAGTGGAATGAGTCGTTATCCTCTCAGGAGGCTGTCGCCCCGCTGTCTCATAAGCTAAGCGGATGACACTCCTCAACCAGAAAGATAGGGAAGTCGTAGTAGTCTTCTGTCCTTTATGCTTCCCCATATAGATGACAAACAAAGAGGAAGATTATCTGAATTCCTTAGTAGCCTGAAGATAGAACTTCAAGGCACAAACCACATCTAGATTGTGGAGCAAGCGTTCCTTCACTGAAGAAGGATTAGGACACAAGGAAGGAACAACAATTTCTTGATTAATGTTACGATCCAACACCACCTTAGGGAGGAACCCTAATTTAGTACGTAAAACCGCCTTATCAGCATGGAAAACAAGGGAAGTCACATTGCAAAGCAGAAATCTCAGAAGCTTTACGGGCAAAGGCAATAGCCAGCAAAAAAAAAAAAAAACCTTCCAAGATAACAGAACCTTCCAAGATAACAATTTAATGTTAACAGTATGCATAGGCTCAAACAGAGCCTGCTACAAAACACTAAGAACAAAATTTAGGCTCCAAGGCACAGCCCCAGATTTAAACACAGGTCTGATCCTAGCCAGAGCCTTAACAAAGGACTGCACATCCAGAAGCTCTCTTGTGCAGTAACACCGACAGTGCCGATATCTCTCCCTTCAGGGAACTAGCAGATAGAAACTTCTCAAGTCCATCCTGGAGAAAAGATATAATTTGGCAACCTTAACCTTATGCCAGAAAAAGCCACGCTCCTCACACCAAGTAAGTCCTCCACACTTTATGGAAGATAAGACGAGAAACTGGTTTATGAGCTTGAACCAAAGTGTCGATAACACCCTCAGAGAACGCTCTCTTGGCTAAGACTAAGCATTCAATCTCCACGCAGTCAGTCTCAGAGAATCTAGATTTTGATGAACGAAGGGACCCTGCATCAGAAGATCTCTGCGACAAGGTAACTTCCACTGAGGAGATGAGGACATCCCCACTAGATCTGCAAACCACGTCGTTCGCGGCCACGATGGAGCAATCAGAATCACTGATGCTCGCTCCTGTTAGATGCGAGCCACCACACGAGGGAGAAGCGGTAATGGAGGAAAATATGATATGAGTCTGAACCTCCATGATACTGATAGGGCATCTATTAATTCCGCTTGAGGATCCCTCAAACTCGACTCGTACCTGGGTAGCTTGGTATTGAGGCAGGATGCCATGAGATCTATCTCCGGCATCCCAACTCGCTGCATATCTCTGCAAACACCTTGGGTGGAGAGACCATTCCCCTGGGTGAAAAGATTGCCTGCTGAGGAAGTCCGCTTTCCAAGTTGTCCACACCCGGAATGTGGATCGCTAACAGCGTACATCTGTGAGTCTCCGCCCACTCTAGTATCTGATATACTTCTCTCATTGCCAAGGAACTTCTCGTTCCCCCCTGATTAGGGTTTATAAATTACTATAACACCTTCATTTTTCAATAAAAAAAAAAATCTATTTAAGACTACAGAATCTTAATGTTCATGTTTCTCAATGTCCAAATAAAAAAGTAAATTTATGCTTACCTGATAAATGTATTTCTTTTACGATATGACGAGTCCACGGATTTCATCCTTACTTATGGGATTACGCCTCCTGGTCAGCAGGAAGTGGCAAAGAGCACCACAGCAGAGCTGTATATATAGCTTCTCCCTTCCCTCCCACTCCAGTCATTCGACCGAAGTTAAGAAGAGAAAGGAAAAGCCAAAGGTGCAGAGGTGACTGAAGTTTAACAAAAATAAATACCTGTCTTAAAATTGACAGGGTGGGCTGTGGACTCGTCATATTGTAAAAGAAATAAATTTATCAGGTAAGCATAAATTTCCTTTTCTTTTACAAGATATGACGAGTCCACGGATTTCATCCTTACTTATGGGATACAATACCAAAGCTATAGGACACGGATGAAAGGGAGGGACAAGACAGGAACCTAAATGGAAGGCACCACTGCTTGAAGAACCTTTCTCCCAAAACCAGCCTCAGAAGAAGCAAAAGTATAACATTTTGAAAATTTTGAAAAAGTGTGAAGAGACGACCAAGTCGTCGCCTTGCAAATCTGTTCAGCAGAAGCATCGTTTTTAAATGTCCATGAGGAAACCACAGCCCTAGTAGAATGAGCCGTAATTCTTACAGGAGGCTGCTGTCCAGCAGTCTCATATGCCAGACGGATGATACTCTTCAGCCAAAAAGAAAGAGAGGTAGCCGTAGCTTTCTGGCCCCTACGCTTTCCAGAAAAAACAACAAACAATGAAGATGATTGACGAAATTCCTTAGTCGCCTGCAAGTAAAACTTCAGGGCACGGACCACGTCCCAAGTTATGCAACAGACGCTCCTTCTTAGAAGAAGGATTAGGACATAATGAAGGAACCACAATTTCCTGATTAATATTTTTATTTGAAACAACCTTAGGAAGGAAACCAGGTTTGGTACGTAAAACCACCTTATCAGAATGGAAGAAAAGATAAGGCGAGTCACATTGTAACGCTGAAAGCTCAGAAACTCTACGAGCAGAAGAAATAGCAACCAAAAATAAAAGCTTCCAAGATAACAACTTAATATCTATGGAATGCATGGGTTCATGAAGAACATTAAGAACTAAATTCAAGCTCCAGGGTGGAGCAATTGGTCTAAACACAGGCTTGATTCTGGCTAGAGCCTGACAAAAAGACTGAACGTCTGGAACATCTGCCAAATGTTTGTGTAGTAAAATTGACAAAGCAGAGATTTGTCCCTTTAAGGAACTTGCTGATAACCCTTTCTCCAATCCTTCTTGGAGAAAAGATTAGAATTACTGAAGCCCTCTCCTGTTTGATCCGAGCAATCACCCGGGGAAGGAGAGCAAATGGTGGAAACACATAAGCTAGGTTGAACGACCAAGGCACTGCCAAGGCATCTATCAGTTCGGCCTGAGGATCCCTTGACCTGGATCCGTATCTTGGGAGCTTGGTATTCTGACAAGACGCCATCAGATCCAAATCCGGTCTGCCCCATCTGAGAATCAGGGTGGCAAAGACCTCCGGATGGAGTTCCCACTCCCCCGGATGAAACGTCTGTCTGCTTAAAAAGTCCGCTTCCCAGTTGTCCACTCCTGGGATGTAGATTGCTGACAGATAACAAGAGTGAGCCTCCGCCCACCGAATTATCTTTGATACTTCTGTCATCGCTAAGGAGCTCCTTGTTCCTCCCTGATGATTGATGTAAGCCACAGTCGTGATGTTGTCCGACTGAAAACGGATGAATTTGGCCGAAGCCAACTGAGGCCAAGCCTGAAGCGCATTGAATATTGCTCTCAATTCCAGAATATTGATTGGAAGTAGAGACTCCGACCGAGTCCACACACCCTGAGCCTTCAGGGAATTCCAGACTGCACCCCAACCTAGTAGACTGGCGTCCATTGTCACTATCCCCCATGAGGGTCTGTGGAAGCACGTCCCTTGGGACAGATGATCCGGCAACAACCACCAAAGAAGAGAGTCTCTTGTCTCCTGATCCAGATCTATCTGAGGAGACAAATTTGCATAATCTCCATTCCACTGCCTGAGCATGCTCAGTTGTAGCGGTCTGAGATGAAAACGAGCATATGGAATGATGTCCATTGCTGCCACCATCAATCCTATTACTTCCATGCACTGAGCCACTGATGGCCGAGGATTGGACTGAAGGGATCGGCATGTATTCAGAATCTTTTAACTTTCTGACCTCCGTCAAGAAAATTTTCATGGATATGGAATCTATCAGAGTTCCCAAGAAAGGGAGCCCTTGTTTGTGGAATTAGTGAACTCTTTTCTAGATTCACCTTCCACCTGTGAGTCCTCAGAAAGGACAGGACCACGTCTGTATGAGACTTTGTCAGATGATAAGATGACGCCTGGATCAGAATATCGTTTAGATAAGGCGCCACTGCAATACCCCGCGGCCTGAGAACCGCCAGAAGGGACCCTAGAACCTTCGTGAAGATCCTGGGTGCTGTGGCCAACCCGAAGGGAAGAGACACAAACTGAAAATGTTTGTCCAGGAAGGCAAACCTTAGGAACTGATGATGATCCTTGTGAATAGGAATATGAAGGTATGTATCCTTCAAGTCCACGGTAGTCATATATTGACCCTCCTGGATCAATGGTAGAATTGTTCGAATAGTCTCCATCTTGAATGATGGGACACTGAGAAACTTGTTTAGACTCTTGAGACCTAAAATTGGTCTGAACGTTCCCTCTTTTTTGGGAACCACGAAAAGATTTAAGTAAAACACCTGCCCCTGTTCCAGTATTGGAACGGGACGAATTACTCCCATAGTAGAGAGGTCTTTACACAACGTAAGAACGCCTCTCTTTTTATCTGGCCTACAGACAATCGTGAAAGAAGAAATCTCCCCCTTGGGAGAGAATTTTTGAATTCCAGTTGATACCCTTGGGACACGATTTCCAGTGTCCAGGGGTCCTGAACATCTCTTACCCAAGCCTGGGTAAAGAGAGAAAGTCTGCCCCCTACTAGATCTGGTCCCGGATCGGGGGCCGCCGCTTCATGCTGTCTTGGGAGCAGCAGTGGGCTTCTTGGGTTGTTTACCTTTGTTCCAAGGGGTTGGGTCTCCAGACGGCCTTGGTTTGAGCAAAATTCCCTTCCTGTTTAGCGGAAGAAGAAACGGGGACTCCTTTGAAGTTCCGAAAGGAACGAAAATTATTTTGTTTACCACTCAGTTTAGCTGCTTTATCCTGAGGTAGGAGATGACCCTTACATCCAGTAATGTCAGAAATTATTTCTTTCAAGTCAGGCCCGAATAGGGTTTTCCCTTTGAAAGGAATAGCCAAAAGCTTTGACTTAGATGACACATCAGCAGACCAAGACTTTAACCATAACGCTCTACGCGCTAAAATGGCAAATCCGGCATTCTTAGGCGCCAACTTGGCAATCTGAAAGGCGGCGTCCTTAATAAAAGAATTAGCCAGCTTAAGAGCCTTAATTCTATCTAAAATTTCCTCTAAAGGAGTCTCAGTCTTAAGAGACTCTTCTAAGGCGTCAAACCAGAAGGCCGCCGCAGTTGTGACTGGCACAATGCAGGCCGTCTGTTGTAACAGAAAACCCTGAGGAATAAATAACATAATTTATGCTTACCTGATAAATTCCTTTCTTCTGTAGTGTGATCAGTCCACGGGTCATCATTACTTCTGGGATATTACTCCTCCCCAACAGGAAGTGCAAGAGGATTCACCCAGCAGAGCTGCATATAGCTCCTCCCCTCTACGTCACTCCCAGTCATTCGACCAAGGACCAACGAGAAAGGAAAAGCCAAGGGTGAAGTGGTGACTGGAGTATAAATTAAAAAATATTTACCTGCCTTAAAAACAGGGCGGGCCGTGGACTGATCACACTACAGAAGAAAGGAATTTATCAGGTAAGCATAAATTATGTTTTCTTCTGTTAAGTGTGATCAGTCCACGGGTCATCATTACTTCTGGGATACCAATACCAAAGCAAAAGTACACGGATGACGGGAGGGATAGGCAGGCTCTTTATACAGAAGGAACCACTGCCTGAAGAACCTTTCTCCCAAAAATAGCCTCCGATGAAGCAAAAGTGTCAAATTTGTAAAATTTGGAAAAAGTATGAAGCGAAGACCAAGTTGCAGCCTTGCAAATCTGTTCAACAGAGGCCTCATTCTTGAAGGCCCAAGTGGAAGCCACAGCTCTAGTAGAATGAGCTGTAATTCTTTCAGGAGGCTGCTGTCCAGCAGTCTCATAAGCTAAACGAATTATGCTACGAAGCCAAAAAGAAAGAGAGGTAGCGGAAGCTTTTTGACCTCTCCTCTGCCCAGAGTAAATGACAAACAGAGAAGACGTTTGTCGAAATTCCTTAGTTGCCTGTAAGTAAAATTTTAGAGCACGGACTACATCCAGGTTGTGCAGTAGACGTTCCTTCTTTGAAGAAGGATTTGGGCATAAAGAAGGAACAACAATCTCTTGATTGATATTCCTGTTAGTAACTACCTTAGGTAAGAACCCAGGTTTAGTACGCAGGACTACCTTATCCGAATGAAAAATCAAAATAAGGAGAATCACAATGTAAGGCTGATAATTCAGAGACTCTTCGAGCCGAGGAAATAGCCATTAAAAATAGAACTTTCCAAGATAACAACTTTATATCAATGGAATGAAGGGGTTCAAACGGAACGCCCTGTAAAACATTAAGAACAAGGTTTAAACTCCATGGTGGAGCAACAGTTTTAAACACAGGCTTAATTCTGGCCAAAGCCTGACAAAAAGCCTGGACGTCAGGAACTTCTGACAGACGTTTGTGTAACAGAATGGACAGAGCTGAGATCTGTCCCTTTAATGAACTAGCAGATAAACCCTTTTCTAAACCTTCTTGTAGAAAAGACAATATCCTAGGAATCCTAACCTTACTCCAAGAGTAACCTTTGGATTCACACCAATATAGGTATTTACGCCATATCTTATGGTAAATCTTTCTGGTAACAGGTTTCCTAGCCTGTATTAAGGTATCAATAACTGACTCAGAAAATCCACGTCTTGATAAAATCAAGCGTTCAATTTCCAAGCAGTCAGCTTCAGAGAAGTTAGATTTTGATGTTTGAAGGGACCCTGTATCAGAAGGTCCTGTTTCAGAGGTAGAGACCAAGGTGGACAGGATGACATGTCCACCAGGTCTGCATACCAAGTCCTGCGTGGCCACGCAGGTGCTATTAGAATCACTGATGCTCTCTCTTGTTTGATTCTGGCAATCAATCGAGGAAGCAACGGGAAGGGTGGAAACACGTAAGCCATCCTGAAGTCCCAAGGTGCTGTCAGAGCATCTATCAGGACTGCTCCTGGATCCCTGGATCTGGACCCGTAACGAGGAAGCTTGGCGTTCTGTCGAGACGCCATGAGATCTATCTCTGGTTTGCCCCAACGTCGAAGTATTTGGGCAAAGACCTCCGGATGAAGTTCCCACTCCCCCGGATGAAAAGTCTGACGACTTAAGAAATCCGCCTCCCAGTTCTCCACTCCCGGGATGTGGATTGCTGACAGGTGGCAAGAGTGAGACTCTGCCCAGCAAATTATCTTTGATACTTCCATCATAGCTAGGGAGCTTCTTGTCCCTCCCTGATGGTTGATGTAAGCTACAGTCGTGATGTTGTCCGACTGAAACCTGATGAACCCCCGAGTTGTCAACTGGGGCCAAGCCAGGAGGGCATTGAGAACTGCTCTCAATTCCAGAATGTTTATTGGCAGGAGACTCTCCTCCTGACTCCATTGTCCCTGAGCCTTCAGAGAATTCCAGACGGCACCCCAACCTAGAAGGCTGGCGTCTGTTGTTACAATTGTCCAGTCTGGTCTGCTGAATGGCATCCCCCTGGACAGATGTGGCCGAGAAAGCCACCATAGAAGAGAATTTCTGGTCTCTTGATCCAGATTCAGAGAAGGGGATAAGTCTGAGTAATCCCCATTCCACTGACTTAGCATGCACAGTTGCAGTGGTCTGAGGTGTAAGCGTGCAAAGGGTACTATGTCCATTGCCGCTACCATTAAGCCGATTACCTCCATGCATTGAGCCACTGACGGGTGTTGAATGGAATGAAGGGTGCGGCAAGCACTTTGAAGTCTTGTTAGCCTGTCCTCTGTCAGGTAAATCTTCATTTCTACAGAATCTATAAGAGTCCCCAGGAAGGGAACTCTTGTGAGTGGAACGAGTGAACTTTTCTTTTCGTTCACCTTCCATCCATGTGACCTTAGAAATGCCAGCACTAACTCTGTATGAGACTTGGCAGTTTGAAAGCTTGAAGCTTGTATCAGAATGTCGTCTAGGTATGGAGCTACCGAGATTCCCCGCGGTCTTAGTACCGCCAGAAGAGCACCCAGAACCTTTGTGAAGATTCTTGGAGCTGTAGCCAATCCGAATGGAAGAGCCACAAACTGGTAATGCCTGTCTAGGAAGGCAAACCTTAGGTACCGGTAATGATCTTTGTGAATCGGTATGTGAAGGTAAGCATCTTTTAAATCTACAGTGGTCATGTATTGACCCTCTTGGATCATAGGTAAAATTGTCCGAATAGTCTCCATCTTGAACGATGGAACTCTTAGGAATTTGTTTAGGATCTTTAAGTCCAGGATTGGTCTGAAAGTTCCCTCTTTTTTGGGAACCACAAACAGATTTGAGTAAAACCCCTGTCCCTGTTCCGATCGTGGAACTGGATGGATTACTCCCATTAACAAGAGCTCTTGTACGCAGCGTAGAAACGCCTCTTTCTTTGTCTGGATTGTTGACAATCTTGACAGATGAAATCTCTCTCTTGGAGGAGAGTATTTGAAGTCCAGAAGGTATCCCTGAGATATTATCTCTAGCGCCCAGGGATCCTGAACATCTCTTGCCCAAGCCTGGGCGAAGAGAGAAAGTCTGCCCCCCACTAGATCCGATCCCGGATCGGGGGCCCTCAATTCATGCTGTTTTAGGGGCAGCAGCAGGTTTCCTAGTCTGCTTGCCCTTGTTCCAGGACTGGTTAGGTTTCCAGCCTTGTCTGTAGCGAGCAACAGCTCCTTCCTGTTTTGGTGCAGAGGAAGTTGATGCTGCTCCTGCTTTGAAATTACGAAAGGAACGAAAATTAGACTGTCTAGTCTTGGCTTTGGCTTTGTCCTGAGGCAGGGCATGGCCTTTACCTCCTGTAATGTCAGCGATAATCTCTTTCAACCCGGGCCCGAATAAGGTCTGCCCTTTGAAAGGTATATTAAGCAATTTAGACTTAGAAGTAACATCAGCTGACCAGGATTTTAGCCACAGCGCCCTGCGTGCCTGAATGGCGAATCCTGAATTCTTCGCCGTAAGTTTAGTAAGATGTACTACGGCCTCCGAAATGAATGAATTAGCTAGTTTAAGGACTCTAAGCCTGTCCGTAATGTCGTCCAGAGTAGCTGAACCAATGTTCTCTTCCAGAGACTCAATCCAGAATGCCGCTGCAGCCGTGATCGGCGCAATGCATGCAAGGGGTTGCAATATAAAACCTTGTTGAACAAACATTTTCTTAAGGTAACCCTCTAACCTTTTATCCATTGGATCTGAAAAAGCACAGCTATCCTCCACCGGGATAGTGGTACGCTTAGCTAAGGTAGAAACTGCTCCCTCCACCTTAGGGACCGTTTGCCATAAGTCCCTTGTGGTGGCGTCTATTGGAAACATTTTTCTAAATATCGGAGGGGGTGAGAACGGCACACCGGGTCTATCCCACTCCTTAGTAACAATTTCAGTAAGTCTCTTAGGTATAGGAAAAACCTCAGTACTCGTCGGTACCGCAAAATATTTATCCAACCTACACATTTTCTCTGGTATTGCAACTGTGTTACAATCATTCAGAGCCGCTAACACCTCCCCTAGTAATACACGGAGGTTTTCCAGTTTAAATTTAAAATTTGAAATATCTGAATCCAGTCTGTTTGGATCAGAACTGTCACCCACAGAATGAAGTTCTCCGTCCTCATGTTCTGCCACCTGTGACGCAGTGTCTGACATGGCCCTAATATTATCAGCGCACTCTGTTCTCACCCCAGAGTGATCACGCTTACCTCTTAGTTCTGGTAATTTAGCCAAAACCTCAGTCATAACAGTAGCCATATCCTGTAATGTGATTTGTAATGGCCGCCCAGATGTACTCGGCGCTACAATATCACGCACCTCCCTCTGAGCGGGAGATGTAGGTACTGACACGTGAGGCGAGTTAGTCGGCATAACTCTCCCCTCGTTGTTTGGTGAAATTTGTTCAATTTGTACAGATTGACTTTTATTTAAAGTAGCATCAATACAGTTAGTACATAAATTTCTATTGGGCTCCACTTTGGCATTGCAACAAATGACACAGGTATCATCCTCTGAATCAGACATGTTTAACACACTAGCAAAGGAAACAAATTACAGAAAAAACGTTTTTTTATCTCAGTCAAACTATAATTCTCACAGCTCTGCTGAGAGAAATTACCTCCCTCAAAATAAGTTTTGAAGACCCCTGAGCTCTGTAGAGATGAACCGGATCATGCAGGGAATACAATGAGTTGCTGACTGAAATATTTGATGCATAGTAAAAGCGCCAAAAAACGGCCCCTCCCCCTCACACACAGCAGTGAGGGAGAACAGAAACTGTCAGAAAAACAGATTAAGCAACTGCCAAGTGGAAAAATAGTGCCCAAACATTTATTCACACAGTACCTCAGCAAATGAAAACGATTTTACATTCCAGCAAAAACGTTAAACATAATCTCTAGTTATTAAACAGCTTTATGTATTTCTTACAGTGTAATTCTAGTGAAGTACCATTCCCCAGAATACTGAAATGTAAAGTATACATACATGACATTATATCGGTATGGCAGGATTTTCTCATCAATTCCATTGTCAGAAAATAAAAACTGCTACATACCTCTATGCAGATTCATCTGCCCGCTGTCCCCTGATCTGAAGTTTACCTCACTCCTCAGATGGCCGAGAACAGCAATATGATCTTAACTACTCCGGCTAAAATCATAGCAAAACTCTGGTAGATTCTTCTTCAAACTCTGCCAGAGAGGTAATAACACACTCCGGTGCTATTTTAAAATAACAAACTTTTGATTGAAGATATAAAACTAAGTATAATCACCATAGTCCTCTCACACATCCTATCTAGTCGTTGGGTGCAAGAGAATGACTGGGAGTGACGTAGAGGGGAGGAGCTATATGCAGCTCTGCTGGGTGAATCCTCTTGCACTTCCTGTTGGGGAGGAGTAATATCCCAGAAGTAATGATGACCCGTGGACTGATCACACTTAACAGAAGAAAACTTCTTTAGAAGACCCTCCAATTTTTTATCCATAGGGTATGGTATTTGAAAGCACAACTGTCCTCAATAGGAATAGTAGTACGCTTAGCCAGGGTAGATATAGCTCCCTCCACCTTAGGGACTGTTTGCCAAGAGTCCCAGACGGTGTCAGCTATGGGATACATTTTCTTAAAATTAGGAGAAGGTGAGAACGGGATACCCGGTCTTTCCCATTCCCGCGTAATAATTTCCGAAATTCTCTTAGGAACTGGTAAAACATCAGAGTAAGCAGGCACTTCTAAATATTTGTCCATCTTACACAATTTCTCTGGTGGAACCACAATAGAGTCACAGTCATCCAGAGTGGCTAAAACTTCCCGAAGTAACAGGCAGAGGTGTTCCCGAGTCGGAAAGTTCCCCCTCAGACAGAAGTTCCCTGACCCCCAATTCAGATCCCTGTGAGGGTACATCCCTGAGAAAAATAGTACTCACTGGCACCATTTTAAAATAAAAAAAAAACTTCTTGATTGAAGAATCTAAACTAACACCTCACTTTACCTCTTCCCATCACTAACACAGGCAAAGAGAATGACTGGAGTGGGAGGGAAGGGAGGAGCTATATATACAGCTCTGCTGTGGTGCTTATCTTGTAAAAGAAATACAAACCCCATATGTGTGTGTGTATATATATATAAATATATATATATATATATATATATATATATATATTATTCATAACCTACAGTATTATTTTATTACACTGTGAGTATGCATTTAACTTGCAGCACTAATGTTCTATTAAAAAATAAGCAAGCTTGACGGAGCAATCTCTCTGCCTGTAAAAAATATTGCAAGTAATCATGCTCCTTAGCATGCAGTAATATTCTATTTTGTGCAGTGCAGTATATCAAATAAGAGAACAAGTAAGCTCTGTGCAAGATGTAATATTATGTTATAAATTAAGTAAGCTCTGCCCCTAATGTTTTATTATAGGAGCCAGTCCCATAACCTGCAGCAATAGCTGTATTCACATCTGGAGTAGTACTGAAGCACAACTTTGGCTATGTATTTCCCTTCTTTAAATGGGGTTAACGTTTAACCCCATATAAAGAAGGTAAATACAAAACCAAAGTTGTGCTCCAGTACTACTCCAGATGGGAATACACCTGTTGAGCAAATAGGAACCAGGCATAAAAGCTTTTGCTTCAATCTTTGACCATATTTTTTATCTGGAGCACAAAAGGTGTATTACTTTGACTATGTATTTAAGCCTGTTGAAAGAGTTAAATTAATTTGTTTAAAATAAAAATGTTTTAATAACATAGAGCATTGCATTTCCACATTAAACATTTCCTTTAAATGTTGAAGGATATATAGATTATTTTAAAAAAAAAAATGTTTTAGCAAACAAGCATCAACCATACAGTATTCACTGCCATAATGTGGAACTATCTAGATGTCACATGTTAGATAAATAAGTGCAAGTACTGCAACTCAATGTTGATACGTGACAATAAGGCAGATAATATATGCCTATACCAAGGTTTACTATAGTGTCATCTCTCTCACACAATAAACACCAAGGTACCGGCCTCTTCCAAATATGCACCGGTATAAAGAGCTAGTATGTCTGACATACATATGCCACCTCATGTAAGGACACTAATCATATTCCCCATATCGTAGGTCTCCTTCAATCACACTAAGAGAGAATCCATTCAAGTACCCTATTATATATATGTCTAGATGGTACTTCTCTAGGAATAGCCGTTAACGCCATGAAGGAATTGGCGCCAAGCCCTGCGGTGCCACATCCACAGTAAATACAGACTTTAATAAGAAAAAAAACAAAGCCCTATAGGCCCAAACACGCTTCGTCCGCAGTGTCAAGGCGGAGGAACAGTCTGTGATCAAGTTTGCTGTAATCTAAGCTCTACAAGCCATGAGGCTAAACTAGACCGATCCTGTGGCGGTAATATCGAGAGTCCTACCGCTGCAGGATCGCAGGCCTCCCTTACTGCTGTATCTCCCAAAGAAACTGGATCGACTGAGGGCCACTACAGAGCCGCAACTCCAGTCCGTACAGGGGCATCTCATCATAGTGGGCAGGGTTATAAATCGTGTACTCTCACGTTTTTAAAACCACTGCGATAAATCGTGGTTTGAAACTGCATCAACGATTAATTGTCCTGATGGTTGATGTAGGCAACCGAGGTTATATTGTCTGATTGGAATCTGATAAACTGGGACGAACCCAGAAGGGGCCAAGCCTTCAAGGTATTGAAGATTGCCCGGAGTTACAATATATTGATTGGAAGGGAGTCCACAGCCCTTGTGCCTTCTTGGCACCCCAAACGGCTCCCCAGCCAGAAAGGCTTGTGTTTCCATAGTCACAATCTCCCAGGACGGTCTCAAGAAGCACACGCCTTGGGACAGATGATCTGGACAGAGCCACCAAGCTAGCAAGTCTCTCAACAGGTTGTCCAGCACAATCTGTTGAGACAGATCTAAATAGTCGCTGTTCCATTGTCTCGGCATGCATAGTTGTAACGGTCTGAGATGGAATCTGGCAAAAGGAATGATGTCCATACAGGACACCATGAGTGCGATCACCTCCATACACTGAGCCACTGAGGGTCTCAAGGATGCCTGGAGGGCAAGACATGCAATAGTTAGCTTGCAACGTCTCTGATCTGTAAGGAATATTCTCATGGATATGGAATCTATTATTGGCACCAAGATATCGTCCAGGTAAGGCGCTACTGTAATACCTTGTGTTCTGGCAATGGTTAGAAGAGCCCCCAGAACGTTTGAAAATATTTTTGGAGCAGTAGCTAGGCCAAACGGAAGAGCTATGAACTGGAAGTGCTGGTCCAGAAAGGCAAACCTCAGGAACTAAAAATGTTCCCTGTGTATCGGAACGTGAAGGTATGCATCCTTCAGGTCTATGGTGGAAGGAACGAAAATTAGACAATTGTGGTCCCTTAGGCCTATTTTTCTTATCATGCGGTAGGAAGGCACCTTTCCCTCCGGTAACCATAGAAATAATGGAGTCCAGCTCGTGACTGAATAAAATCTTCACCTTCAAAGGAAGAGAAAGGAGTCTGGATTTAGAAGTCATATCCGCAGACCAAGACTTCCACCAGAGAGCCCGGTGGGCTAGGACCGCAAAGTCAGAAGCTTTTGCATTTAGGCGAATAATCTGCATATTCGTGTCACAGATGAAGGAGTTAGCAATTCTCAGAGCCTTAATTCTCTCCTGAATATCCTAGAGGGGAGTCTCCACCTCAATGAGCTTGGACAGAGTATTGCACCAGTAGGTAGCTGCTCCAGCAACCGCGGCTACAGCTGCAATCGGTTGAAATAAAAACCCTGTATGTTGAAACATCTTCCTCAGAAAAATTTCCATTTTCTTATCCATAGGCTCTCTAAAAGAAGAACTATCCTCCAGAGGGATAGTAGTACGCTTAGCCAGCATAGAAATAGCCATCCACCTTAGGGATGGAACCCCACAAATCTAATTGAGAGTCAGGGACCTGGGAATAATTTTTTAAAAGTAGAAGAGGGGGGAAAAGAAGATCCTATTCTTTCCCATTCGTTACTAATAATGTTCCCCATCTTAACTGGCACAGGAAAAGTCAGAGGGGCCTTCCTATCTTCATAAACCCTGTCTAATTTAGGGACCTTCCTATCTTCATAAACCGTGTCTAATTTAGGGATCTTAGGTTCCTCAGGGAGTGTAGCCTCTGGAACCTCTAGCGTAGACAGAACCTCCTTTAATAAAAGATGCTCAATTTCAAATCTAAAGTAGGGTTCCTCGTCTAAATGGAGGTTTAGAAACTGAAGTCTCCAACTCAGAAAGTTCACCCTCTGAAGCTACAGAGGTTTACTCATCCTCAGATAGCTGGGACATAGTAGCTAGATCCAACAAATATCTAGATGACTCTAGGTCAGGAGAACTATGTTTAACCTTTCTCTTAAGTTTGCTAGAGAAAGGTAAGGCACTCAGGGCCGCAGACACCGCAGATTGTAACTGCGCTGTAAAGTTTGCCAGAAAAAGGCCCCCTCCAGATGGAGAATTAGTTGAGCCACAAGGAATTGCTTGTTAAGCGGGTAGTGTAGAAAGGGTAGTAATCTCTCGGGACACAGATTCCTGAGAGGTAGACGGCTCACAGGGACTAATAGTGCTATGAGTATTAGCAGGCTTTTCTCCCTTCTTAGACTTTAGGACAGTGCTTAGGCAAAAGGAGAAAAATTGAGCAGGCGGGCAAACCACGGCCTCCTCACAATATAAACAGAAATTATTAATCAGTGCAGAAGGAGCAGACCCTTCTAATGTAGTATCAGAGTCCTCCATAGCAAAGATATATTCACAGAAGGACAGACAAAAAGTAAACTTTTTTATTCAAAAAACGCACCTTTATAATCCAAATGGCTGGGACACTCACCACCTGTATTGCCTAATAAAATTTATACCTTAATACGTATGCTAATAGCAATAATTGAACTCTTTGCTATTCTTAATAGGTATAATAGTTTATTCATAAAAGCAAAGAACAAACCTAAACATTAATGTATAATAACAACTTGTTTATATAAAAGTAAAATGAATCACTGCATCATATATGTTCCACTTTGGCTGGGGATTCCCGTCAACTTCAGCCCGAACTATATAGAAGATCTGGGAGTTTCAGTATTATATCCAAACGACACATCTGCCCTTGAATTGAGAAGTCCAGGAAGAGAAAGTTCCAGATCCTTTATATACACTTTTAATAATAGTTCTTACATTAGTTTTTTGCAAAAGAGGGGTTTGAAACTGTTTATGGGTCTCTTGTTCCTGTCAAGATGTATCCAGTCCAACAAATGTCTCAACCAAGGATGAGTCATTTGTTCTTTTAGAATACATATTGTTTTGTTCAGTATTTTTTCAATCAAAACAAGTTATATATAAACTTCAAGTCTATGCCATGTCAGAAAATCAGAATTCATCTGTCTATATAAATTCATATAGGCCAAGACGACTGGTTCACATTTATCACACTCTATATGGCCTGCCATATCACATTTGTAACACACCACCTCCTAGACCCAGACAGCTAACAGTGAAAACGCTCTCCCTAGGAGTGATGTCCGCAGGATCATAGGAAATTGAAAAGACTGCACCCGGTCACGTGATGCATAGGAAAGGACTTCCCCTGCTATGAAAAAGGCACTAAGCTATTATGAGCTGCGCAATACTGAAAAAACGAAAGTGAAACCTGTTTGTTCCAAGCCAAAAGCATACAGTTTTTGAGCCCAAAAACTCTCACATTAAAGCAGTGATAAATAACCCCAAGCTGTTCAAATAATCTACCTGAAGGAGATATTAACCCTTCATCCCATCAAGGCATAAAGGAGCCACACTGTGACCCTGTATAGAAAAAGAGTATATATATAACGGTCTTACCCTCCAGGATCGATGCTGTGGAACAGGCACAGCCTCCCAAGTGTGACAGTCTTGCATCAACGCTTCTGGACTTTAGTGTGTAACAGCAAGCAGTGAAACTCGTCAACAATGATTGTTCAGGAGCTGTTAGGCGACAGTTTGGATGGGCTCGCAGAAAAACTTTCCCTGCATCTCCAGACTCTAACTTTTATCAATACTCTCACTGACAGGTTGACATGATTACTTAAAACTCCAGTCCTTTCTTGAAGGGAAAATACCCATTACAGGACTATACAAATCTTCTGACACCTCCTATAGTGACGAAAGGCAAAGAATGACTGGGGTATAGGGGAAGTGGGAAGGATATGTAAGCCTTTGGCTGGGGTGTCTTTGCCTTCTCCTGGTGGCCAGGTGTTATATTTCCCAACAGTAAGGAATGAAGTTATGGACTCTCCCTGCCTTATGGAAGGAAATAGGCTATTCCAAGCCTGAACAGCCTTATTACCCCGTAGACTTTTACAAATAAAAGTTTGGTTACAGGATATGATGGACATGCTGTCACTGCTTTTGAGCATGATAAATTAATATTTGTAACCCATTAAAAAAAAAAAAAAAAATACTTACTTTTACTTATACAAGTCGAATGATGTTTACTTTAACTTGTATTTTCCCTTTTAACTACATGGCAGCCACAGAGAGTGTATGTTTATGGGGGCATCATTTTAAGAATTGTTTTGTGTGCAAATGTATTGAAATCCACAATTTATTTTGATGTATATTTCATTAGTTTTACTATTGTATCTCAAATGTCTACGAACATCAGTTATATCTTAAAATAGCCCACAGGTTTCCATGACATTATCAACTATTCATTGCATTCCTGCCTTTCCGAAAATGCTTTTGACATTCTATTAATGTAAAATGTACTTAGTACTTTTTGTTTATTCCTGTAGAATACTGATAGGTGGAACACGGTACTTTAGTATAATTTCATTTACAAGGCTTAAAGGGACACTTAGGTCAAAATTAAACTTTCAGGATTCAGATAGAACATGCAATTTTAAACAACTTTCCAATTTACTTTCATTAACAAAATGTGCACAGTCTTTTAACATTTACACTTTTTGAGTCATCATCTACTACTGAGCATGTGCAAGAATTCAAAGACTATACTTATATGCATTTGTGATTGGCTGATGGTTGTCACATGATACAGGAGGAGGGGAAATAAACATAACTGAAATTAATCTACTTCTCATTTGAATTACAGATTAATTGCTATTGCATTGTCTTTTTTTTATCATGCATTTGTTGATTATGGAAATCTATAGTATTTACTGGTGCTTTACACGGACATTAAACTCAAAAATATAATTTTTTTGCACCTTGAACAAAACTAATAGTATGCTTTTATCTCATTCTAACATATAGCCATGAAAAGGAGAAGACAGAAAAGCAGGAAAGGACAAAGTAGGTTAAATGAGGTGCAAACTAGAACTGCCGCCAATTGAAAGATTATATGTCGTCGGGTTTCTTGAACTTTCACCACCATAAAGATATTAATTCAAAAGGTAATCACAAATTTAGTTTTTTTTCATAAGGTGGCAAGAGTCTATGGGGCATATTTATCAAGCTCCGTACGGAGCTTGATGCCCCGTGTTTCCGGCGAGCCTTCAGGTTTGCCGTAAACAGAAGTTATGAAGCAGCGGTTTAAAGACCGCTGCTCTATAACCTGTCTGCCTGCTCTGAGGCGGCGGACAGAAATCAACCCGATCGAATACGATCGGGTTGATTGACACCCCCTGCTGACGGGTTGATTGACACCCCCTGCTAGCGACCAATTGGCAATCTGCAGGGGGCGGTATTGCACCGGCAGTTCACAAGAAGTCTGTAGGACTTTCCTGCCAAACACTGTCCCAGAAGAAGCAAAAATATTAAAATGGTAAAATATTTAAAGAAAGTGTGTAAAAAAAGACCAGGTTGTTGCTTTGGAAATCTGTTCCACGTACCGAAACTTCCTTATTAAAAACCCAAGAAGTGGAAACTAATCTGGAAGAATGTGCTGTAATGAGTTTTAGCTAGAGAATTCCCCGCCTCAAAGAAAGCCTTATGATGAAGTTCTTTAACCAAGAAGCTAAGGTAACAACTGTTGGTTTTTGAACTGTAACGTGGACCCTAAAGAAGAATAAATCAACTAGAGGAGCAGACAAGTCTGTGGCCCCTAACAGGTTGTGGACAGTGTTTTGCTCTATGCACTATACGGATTGTCTTTATATATGAAATACCTCATGTCCCTCGCTGTCTTCTAACTTTGTATTTTAGCTGTAATTCATTCAGGCTGATCATCTCCACTAAACTTTTATTTTCTGTTACTTATTATTCCCTGTTTTTCTGCAGAGAGATTGCAACTATATTTAATCTAATTGTCCTTGGGATTATTCCAATATTTACATTTATAGTTCATGCTTTAATAAACATTTAAAATAATGGATAAGTTACAGAATGCAGAACCATTTTATTATTTAAGAGACACAGATGATGATGATTTGGACACTCTTGAATTAGAATATGTCTTTAAGAATGATACATCAAAAACTAAGGGCTTGTTTCCATTGAGACGTAATTAGATTTGCGCAAGGTCGCAAACTGAAAAATATGCTGTCTGAAGCAATTTAGTTTATCGACTGCTTTCAATGACACATTATACCTCAATATCGTGTCCCATAGAAAGTATTACAAGCTGTGCGCCTCTGTTCTTATGGTAAAGTACATTGCATGCTAAGAATTATAGCTCCTATGCACACGAAAGAACTACAATTCCAACCATGCTCTAAAGCATTAATGACATCCCCCTCAGCACAGACAACCCTTGGTGGTATTTGTGGCTGTGGAAGCTTGTTGCACATCGGTCGGTTGGATAGTGGGTGCACATTCCATGCACCTCCCCCCACATTTCCTAATGTCATTGCTGGGAATCCTAACGAGAAGTGCCTGACTGGAAAGTTGCACTTAACTACAACTGGTCCACACCTTCATGAGGCCATCTGATTATATATATATATAACACTAGTGCATTCCCATCCTACATCTTTATATTAAAGTTTGGCAGGTGGTATGTGCAGCTGTGCAAGGACGTGGCAGATGTGCTGATTGAGTCTTGTGCCAGGTAGTTACAAGAACTAATGCAATCAATAAAGAAGGGACTGTGTCTTAGACATTAGGTGGGTGTTAAACAGTGATAGGTTGCCAATCACTCTACATTTTTGCCATAAATGTGTGATGATGTTTTTTTATGTGTGCTTTTTAAGTAATTTGGTAAAATGATATATGCATTTGTATATTCCTTCTTTGACCAGTTTTTAAATTTACTTTAAATAATTTGACCTCCTTATGATAAGATATTAACAATCGCCTAGATTTAGAGTTCTGCGTTAGCCGTCCAAACCAGCGTTAGGGGGTCCTAACGCTGGTTTTGGCCGCCCGCTGGTATTTAGAGTCAGTCAGGAAAGGGTCTAATGCTCACTTTCCAGCCGTGACTTTTCCATACCGCAGATCCCCTTACGTCAATTGCGTATCCTATCTTTTCAATGGGATCTTTCTAACGCTGGTATTTAGAGTTTTGGCTGAAGTGAGCGTTAGAACTCTAACGACAAAACTCCAGCCGCAGAAAAAAGTCAGGAGTTAAGAGCTTTCTGGGCTAACGCCGGTTCATACAGCTCTTAACTACTGTGCTCTAAAGTACACTAACACCCATAAACTACCTATGTACCCCTAAACCGAGGTCCCCCCACATCGCCGCCACTCTAATAAATATTTTTAATCCCTAATCTGCTGACCGCACTCCGCCACAACCTACATTATCCCTATGTACCCCTAATCTGCTGCCCCTAACATCGCCGACCCCTATATTATATTTATTACCCCCTAATCTGCCCCCCCCAACGTCGCCGCTACCTACCTACACTTATTAACCCCTAATCTGCAGACCGGACCTCGCCGCCACTATAATAAGTGTATTAACCCCTAAACCGCCTCACTCCCGCCTCAATAACCCTATAATAAATAGTATTAACCCCTAATCTGCCCTCCCTAACATCGACGACACCTAACTTCAAGTATTAACCCCTAATCTGCCGACCGGACCTCGCCGCTACTATAATAAATGTATTAACCCCTAAAGCTAAGTCTAACCCTAACACTAACACCCCCCTAAATTAAATATAATTTTTATCTAACAAAATAAATTAACTCTTAATAAATAAATAATCCTATTTAAAGCTAAATACTTACCTGTAAAATAAACCCTAATATAGCTACAATATAACGAATAATTATATTGTAGCTATTTTAGGATTTATATTTATTTTACAGGCAACTTTGTATTTATTTTAACTAGGTACAATAGCTATTAAATAGTTAATAACTATTTAATAGCTACCTAGTTAAAATAATTACAAAATTACCTGTAAAATAAATCCTAACCTAAGTTACCATTAAACCTAACACTACACTATCAATAAATTAATTAACTAAACTATCTACAATTATCTACAATTAAATCAACTAAACTAAATTACAAAAAAAACCCACTAAATTACAAAAAATAAAAAAAGATTACAAGAATTTTAAACTAATTACACCTACTCTTAGCCCCCTAAAAAAATAACAAAGCCCCCCAAAATAAAAAAAATGCCCTACCCTATTCTAAATTAAAAAGTTAACAGCTCTTTTACCTTACCAGCCCTTAAAAGGGCCTTTTGCGGGGCATGCCCCAAAGAAAACAGCTCTTTTGCATTTAAATAAACATACAATACCCCCCCCAACATTACAACCCACCACCCACATACCCCTAATCTAACCCAAACACCCCTTAAAAAACCTAACACTAAGCCCCTGAAGATCTCCCTACCTTATCTTCACCATGCCGGGTATCACCGATCCGTCCAGAAGAGGGTCCGAAGTCTTCATCCTATCCGGCAAGAAGAGGTCCAGAAGAGGGTCCGAAGTCTTCATCCTATCCGGCAAGAAGAGGTCCAGAAGAGAGTCCGAAGTCTTCACCCTATCCGGCAAGAAGAGGACATCCGGACCGGTAGACATGTTCATCCAGGCGGCGTCTTCTATCTTCATCCATCCGGCGGGGAGCGGAACCATCTTGAAGCAGCCGACGAGGATCCATCCTCTTCTTCCGGCGACTCCCGACGAATGAAGGTTCCTTTTAGTGACGTCATAGAAGATGGCGTCCCTCGAATTCCGATTGGCTGATAGGATTCTATGAGCCAATCGGAATTAAGGTAGGAAAAATCTGATTGGCTGATTGAATCAGCCAATCAGATTCAAGTTCAATCCGATTGGCTGATTGGATCAGCCAATCAGATTGAGGTCGCATTCTATTGGCTGTTACGATCAGCCAATAGAATGCAAGCTCAATCTGATTGACTGATTGGATCAGCCAATCGGATTGAACTTGAATCTGATTGGCTGATTCAATCAGCCAATCAGATTTTTCCTACCTTAATTCCGATTGGCTCATAGAATCCTATCAGCCAATCGGAATTCGAGGGACGCCATCTTCTATGACGTCACTTAAAGGAACCTTCATTCGTCGGGAGTCGCCAGAAGAAGAGGATGGATCCACGTCGGCTGCTTCAAGATGGTCCCGCTCCGCGCCGGATGGATGAAGATAGAAGACGCTGCCTGGATGAACATGTCTACCGGTCCGGATGTCCTCTTCTTGCCGGATAGGATGAAGACTTCGGACCCTCTTCTGGACCTCTTCTTGCCGGATAGGATGAAGACTTCGGACCCTGTTCTGGACGGATCGGTGATACCCGGCGTGGTGAAGATAAGGTAGGGAGATCTTCAGGGGCGTAGTGTTAGGTTTTTTAATGGGGGTTTTGGTGGGTTAGATTAGGGGTATGTGGGTGGTGGGTTGTAATGTTGGGGGGGGTATTGTATGTTTATTTAAATGCAAAAGAGCTGTTTTCTTTGGGGCATGCCCCGCAAAAGGCCCTTTTAAGGGCTGGTAAGGTAAAAGAGCTGTTAACTTTTTATTTTAGAATAGGGTAGGGCATTTTTTTATTTTGGGGGGCTTTGTTATTTTTTTAGGGGGCTTAGAGTAGGTGTAATTAGTTTAAAATTCTTGTAATCTTTTTTTTATTTTTTGTAATTTAGTGTTTGTTTTTTTTGTAATTTAATTTAGTTGATTTAATTGTAGATAATTGTAGACAGTTTAGTTAATTAATTTATTGATAGTGTAGTGTTAGGTTTAATTGTAACTTAGGTTAGGATTTATTTTACAGGTAATTTTGTAATTATTTTAACTAGGTAGCTATTAAATAGTTATTAACTATTTAATAGCTATTGTACCTAGTTAAAATAAATACAAAGTTGCCTGTAAAATAAATATAAATCCTAAAATAGCTACAATATAATTATTAGTTATATTGTAGCTATATTAGGGTTTATTTTACAGGTAAGTATTTAGCTTTAAATAGGATTAATTTATTTAATAAGAGTTAATTTATTTCGTTAGATTTAAATTAAATTTAATTTAGGGGGGGTGCTAGTGTTAGGGTTAGACTTAGCTTTAGGGGTTAATACATTTATTAGAGTAGCGGTGAGGTCCGGTCGGCAGATTAGGGGTTAATACTTGAAGTTAGGTGTCGGCGATGTTAGGGAGGGCAGATTAGGGGTTAATACTATTTATTATAGGGTTTTTGAGGTGGGAGTGAGGCGGTTTAGGGGTTAATACATTTATTATAGTGGCGGCGAGGTCCGGTCGGCAGATTAGGGGTTAAGAAGTGTAGGTAGGTAGCGGCGACATGGGGGGGGCAGATTAGGGGGTAATAAATATAATATAGGGGTTGGCGATGTTAGGGGCAGCAGATTAGGGGTACATAGGGATAATGTAGGTTGCGGGGGTGTACGGAGCGGAAGATTAGGGGTTAATAATATAATGCAGGGGTCAGCGATAGCGGGGGGGGGCAGATTAGGGGTTAATAAGTGTAAGGTTAGGGGTGTTTAGACTCGGGGTTCATGTTAGGGTGTTAGGTGCAGACTTAGGAAGTGTTTCCCCATAGGAAACAATGGGGCTGCGTTAGGAGCTGAACGCTGCTTTTTTGCAGGTATAAGGTTTTTTTCAGCTCAAACTGCCCCATTGTTTCCTATGGGGGAATCGTGCACGAGCACGTTTTTTAAGCTGGCCGCGTCCGTAAGCAACGCTGGTATTGAGAGTTGAAGTGGCGGTAAATATGCTCTACGCTCCCTTTTTGGAGCCTAACGCAGCCCTTCAGAGAACTCTAAATACCAGCGTTGTTTAAAAGGTGCGGGGGGGAAAAAACGCAAAACTCTAAATCTAGGTGAATGTATGGGCATGTATCACCAGGGCCAATTCATATTCTTCGCAAGAAGTAGAGTCTGAATCAGTGATATCCTTCTCCAAGAATCCTTCATAACTGGGACACTGCCGCCTCCAGAGAACCATACACCAGCGGACCAGGATTTCTCCGTCGCCACGCGGACAGAAAAACAGAAATGGGTCACAAGGTAAACAGTGCAGTCCATGCAAAAGCACGCCCGACCGAAAAGGCCGCGTCACTAGACATAGGCCGTTATGTTCCAAAATAGCCATGAGCCAAAGCAACACTAGACAGTAGCAGACAGAATCCAATAACAAACATGATTATAAACCCCCCTGTTCAATAATCCCCCTCAGGAGATATTAACCCTTGATTCCTAGATACAAAAAGGAGCCTCACTGAGACCCTATGTTAAAGTTATCCCCGAAAGGTTGTAGCCCCTCTCGGATAAACAGTTGAAATTACAATACATCCATGATGAAAGTAAAATGAAACGATCTTACCGGAATCTACGCTGTGGAACAGGAACACGGCCCTTCAAGTGTGACAGATAGTAACGTCGCCTCTGCCATGGACTTGAGAGAAAAAAGCAGGCAGCGAAATTCGTCAACGCTGATTGCTTGTGGAGATGTTAATATGAGTCAGGATGGTTTTGCAGAAAGACTCTCCCTGCATCTCCGGACCCTAACTTTTATCCAAGCTCTCACTGAGAGGCTGACAGGACTACTTAAAACTCCAGTCCCATGCCGAAGAGTACTACCCTCCATAAGAGACTATCTAAAACTTCTGACACTTCTCTGCCAACCTCCTGGGACGAAAGGCAAAGAATGACTGGGGGGTGAGGGAAGAGGGAGGAGTATTTAAGCCTTTGGCTGGGGTGTTTTTTCCTCCTCCTGGTGGCCAGGTTCTAAATTCCCAAAAGTAATGAATGCAGCTGTAGATTCTTTCCATTTATGAACAAAATATTTCTTTCAAAAGTGAAGCCTCTTCTTTAAAAGAAAGTATTGCTGAAGGGTTTAAAAACATTTTAGAATTTGCACCATGGAAAGTAGATCAGACAGTAGAGTAAAAGTGCACTTGTACTTCAATGTCTGAGCTATTTTCTGTGGTGCACTTTTTGAACTATTTGCGTCAATAAATACTTACTTTAAAAGAAGAGGCTTTGCTTTTGAAAGATATTCTATCTATGTAAACAGGCATTATTTTACCTGTGTAGGCAGCTGTGACTGCTGCCATCAGAGCTGAGGCAAACCGGAAAATTCCTCCATAGCGCAGCTCCTGCATAGCCTCTCTACTCCCCCCATCCCCTGCTTTTCCTATAGAAACCTGCACGCAATGAACAGTTACAGCCAGCCCTCCTGTACGTCATAGGTGATGTCATAGGGGTAGGGCTAAAAATTGCATACTCTCGCGGTTTTTAAATTGTGGCAATTAATTGCGGTTTTAAATTGCGTATGCGATTAATTGTGCAGCCCTACTAGGTAGCTACAGCATGGGAAAGACGGACAATGCCTAAGATACTGCAGAGGATACCTGTGTAGCAATATCCTGTAAGGTAAATCCTGCCGGATTATGAGAGGAAAAGCAGGGCACTGCAAGTGGAGACTGAAACGGTTGGGACGCTTGAGGAGAAAGCTGCGGCATATCTGTTACAGGAGGCACCTGGGCAGCATCCGCCAAAGCTAATGGTGGCTCAAAATCAAAAATATTTTCTCTGTAACTTAGGGTTCTCTCTATACAAGAGGAACAAAAAGGAACTGGGGGTTCCACCTGAGAATCATAACAAAATTGATATGCAACAGTTTGTAAGGCTTCATGGTCCATTTTAATAAAAATGGCAACAGAGAAAAATAAACTTTATTTATTTGCACTTAAAGAAAATACTGCATCTTTAAATAATGATTAAATGACATTTAAAAATTGATTTAGACACACTAGCGCTTTAAACCAAAAGCCCCAGGCACCCAAACACCTCAGCAGTATACTGAGGTGCCTACCTGTCCTGCAGCCTGAACTGATAAAGCCAAGGATCCGCTCCGGACAACGGCAGCACTAACTAAAACTGCACCATACACTGCAGCCGGCAGAGCCCCAGAAAGTGCGCCAACGGAATTACCTCCCACTTTTAGTAAAGAGCGGACCCGTATGCATAACGAAGCAGAGTTACTGTAAAGGCTATACTTTCAGATAACAGATACAAAAATACAGTCCGGATCGTAACCTGAGTGTAAACGCACTGAGCCACCAATAAAAATCTCCCCACACAGTCCACAGTGCCCTGGCAAACTGCCTGTTTAATATTAACCCCTTCTCAACTGGGTCAATTAAAATGTCCATGTTAAGCAGCACCTAGCTGCAGAAGTGCCAAATTCTCCTTACCAAGAAAAATAAATATGACACTTACCTTAAAGCCATCTGACCGGCAGCAGGGCAGCTCACCTGGTTTGAGAGGATCCCATACCTCACATGGACCTGTGGAAAAAGAAAGAATCTAAATTAAGCTTACTCAGGCTTTCTGCAAAGGGCAGCAAAATCTTGAGAAAGTGCAGTGAGGAAATTAACTCACAAGTTACCAAGTGCTCAAAAGCCACCACTGCCCTACTGAAGAGACTGACGTGGACTACGGCTAGACCCTAGAAAAGATCAGAGCAAGCCAGCTTTGCTTTAAAATAATAAAAACTTGATTGAAGAAGACTTCTTATCAGACACCTAAACTTCACCTCCTCCTTTTACTGCAGGCAAAGAGAATGACTGGGGGATTGTGGGTAGGGAAGTAATACTTAAAGGGACAGTCAAGTCCAAAAAAAAGTTTCATGATTTAAATAAGGCATGCAATTTTAAACAACTTCCCAATGTACTTTTATCACCAATTTTGCTTTGTTCTCTTGGTATTCTTAGTTGAAAGCTAAAACTAGGAGGTTCATATGCTAATTTCTTAGACCTTGAACACTGCCTCTAATCTGAATACATTTTGACTACTAGAAGGCATTAGTTCACATGTTTCATATAGATAACATTGAGCTCATGCACGTAAAGTGACCTAGGAGTGAGCACTGATTGGCTAAACTGCATGTCTGTCAAAAGAACTGAAATAAGGGGGCAGTCAGCAGAAGCTTAGATACAAGATAATAACAGAAGTAAAAAGTATATTAATATATAACTGTGTTGGTTGTTCAAAACTGGGGAATAGGTAATAAAGGGATTATCTTTCTTTTTAATCAACAAAAATTTGGGTGTTGACTGTCCCTTTAACACCTTTGCTGTGTTAGGTTTTTTTTTATTTTGGGGGGTTGTAATGTTAGAGAGTTTAGTGAGGTTTTTTCACCAAAAGAGCTGTTCCCTTTAGGGCAATGCCTCACAAAAGGCCCTTTTTAAGGGCTATTGGTAGTTTATTTTAAGAATGGGATTTATTTTATTTTGGGGTTGTTGTTTTGTTTTTTAAGCGGTATTAGAATAGGATAAAAAAAAAAAAATGTGTAATTTCTTTTTATATTTTGTGTAATGTTACTTATTTTATTTTGTGTAATGTTAGTTTTTTTTTATTTTGTGTAATGTTAATTATTTTTTTTTTTAAAGGTAAGATAAGGTTTTTATTAAATTTTAAGGAAGGTTTTTTTTGTTTTTTTTTTAAAGGTAGTATTTTTGTAGTAAATGTAGGGGTATTTTAATCTGGGTTAAATTAGGTTAGGGGCTTTAGATGTTAGTTTATAACTTTGCGTTGTGGGGGGATGGCGGTTTAGAGGTTAATAGTTTATTTAGGTACTGCAATGTGGGGGGGGTGGTGGTTTAGGGGATAATAGTTTATTTGGGTGCTGCAATGTGGGGGGATGGTGGTTTAGGGGTTAATAGTTTATTTAGGTACTTAGCAATGTGGGGGGAAGGCGGTTTAAGGGTTAATAGTTTATTTATGGGTGTAAGTATACTTTGTAACGTATTTTTGAAGTGTTTTGTGCAACATTTTAGTTTTAGAAAACAGTTTACCCCAGCTCTTAGATTGCGGAAAGTATTGAAGCATAAAAGGCGATTGCGCTAGCGCAATCACAAGTTCGCTGCACTTGTAATATCAGCGAAATGAAAATGGCTGGCGAAAGCACGATTGCGCTAGCGCAAAACCATTTGCCCCTCACTTGTAATCTAGCCCTTAGTCTGAAGTAGATTCTTACTGAAAAAGGGCAGTTGCTTCCATCTCCTCTGCCCCCGTATTATGTGACAGCTATTAGCCAATCACAAACTACATATAGCTATATACAGCAAAACTCTTGCACATGCTCAGTAGGAGCTGTTGCTTCAGAAAGTGCACATATAAAAAGATACATTTTGTAAGGCACATTTTGATCAATTAAAGGGACACTGTACCCAAAAAAAAATATTTTGTAATTCAGAAAGAGCATGCAATTTTAAGCAACTTTCTAATTTACTCCTATTATCAATTTTTCTTCGTTTTCTTGCTATCATTATTTGAAAAAGAAGGCATCTAAGCTTTTTTTTGGTTTCAGTACTCTGGACAGCTCTTTTTTATTGGTGGATGAATTTATCCACCAATCAGCAAGGACAACCCAGGTTGTTCACCAAAAATGGGCCGGCATCTAAACTTACATTCTTGCATTTCAAATAAAGATACCAAGAGAATGAAGAAAATTTGATAATAGGAGTAAATTAGAAAGTTGCTTAAAATTTCATGCTCAATCTAAATCACGAAAGAATATTTTTGGGTACAGTGTCCCTTTAAGTAAATTGGATTTTTGTTTAATTGCATGCTCTATCTGAATCATGAAAATTTAATTTTGACTTCTTTTAAATGTAGATTAATTTTAAAGCTCTCATTATTTAAAGTTGAACTAAATGTATTACATATCAGGGCAGTGCAAATGTTGCCCCAATTTCCTGTGCACTTATAGAATCCTAAATTAAAATCCTGAAGCTGAATTTTTTACATTAGTTGCAAAATCCCTTCTGCCTAGACCACCACCACCACCACCACCACCACCACCACCACCACCACCACCACCATCTTTATAGCTCTTTTTGAGATAAACCTGCATCCCTATATGATTATAGTAGTTACATTTTCATCCCTCTCAAGAACAGTTAGATATTTTCTTATAATTCAAATACCGATTTTTTTGTATTATCTAATTTTCTTTGTTCTCTTTGGTATCCTTTGTTGAAAAGCATATATAGGTAGGTTCAGGAGCTGGGAGCTAGCTGCACATATATACTTATTATCATTGGCTTACTTACTGATATGTTCAGCTGGCTCCATCAATAAAGGATACCAAGATTATAAAGCAAAAGTGATAATTGAAGTAAATTGGAAAGTTCTTTAAGATGTATGCTCTATCTGAATCATGAAAGAAAAAATGTGGGGTTTCATGTCCCTTTAACAGCCTCATATAACATAGTCCTACCCACCATCTCCCTCATAGAAGCTTTGAGTTTCTTCCTATTATTTAGGAGTCTATCAGTAAGTTCATTTGGAGGTTTCAAGTAATCTTCAAAATCAGTATAATTCCTTCCTACCCAAATGTACTGGATGGCTAAAGTCAGTAATGTTGTACCACTAGTAGGGTTCTAAATACTGCTTCCTGGCTCAGTTTGTAGGCTCCATTTATAAAGATGTGATAAAGCACTACTCTGAGTAAGAAAAAGCGTTCATAAGAGGTGGCAGTTAAATTGCCCAGAGTGTGCGACTGTTTGCATTAGAACAAGGGATGGGAATGCATACAAGATGTATTGTGCAATGTTAACTTGCAGATGCTGCAATGCTGGCTACAAACATGGATGGACATGTACCCTGCCTCAGAACCTTGTTCTCACCTTTAATTTAATATCCCAAAAGGAAATCCTGTTCTGGGAAGTACATTGCAGACAATAATTATTAGAGTTAGGAAAGTTATTAAACTCATCACTCCAAGCTGCATTCCTCTGCCAGATCATCAGCAGGTCAGCAATGAACTTACTATTAAAAGTGATATTGCCCTAGCAAGGATTAAGTGGTCCAACAATTTTCAAAAAGTCAAACTTAGTAAGGTCCAAATTGGCATATAAGGAGGCAATTTTTTGACAGACAGATAAATGAATGGAAAGATAGATGACAGATAGATAGATAGATAGATAGATAGATAATAGATGATAGACGGACAGAGAGAGAGAGATATATTTCAGACTCTGTTCTTACATCTCAGCCACCACTTAGTGCAAACCTTTTTCTTGTTAAACTAATGAGCTGGATGCCATGACTTGTGATTGTCTGTGCCGACCAGCTTGTCACTTTTAAAAAAACAAGCACTACCGTGAGTAATTTTTTAAAATTTTTTAAAAAGATTTCTCTTTTTTAACATTGGTGTCCAATTAATCAATATGCATTCATTATTTATTTTGCATGATTTCCTGTTATTTAAGCCACCAAAAGTGTGTGTTTTTTTCTACCATTAATGTACAGCAAAATGTATAGTTAACCTTTACAAAAGATTGCAAAATAAGCACTGGGCACATTCTCAAAACAATCTACCTAAAGGATATAGTCGTTAGTATTTCAATCTTGTAAAGGTAATACCAGTGTTAATGACAGGTAACCTCACAGAAAGAATGGTAAGTTTTATAGTGAAGTTCTATTAAATACTTGAAACACCTTGAAAAAGTAACTGGCGAAACGTACGTTGCAGTTGTTTATACAAAATATGGACTGACAACGTCACAGGAGGCTAAACTTTTTTTAATCACATACACATTGTTTCTGAGATTAGGGGAGAAAGCTGAGTGGCTGTCGCCATTAGCCGTATAGTCTGATACATTGTAAACAAGTCTTTGTGAGCCCTTGAGTCCTCATTCTTGAAGGCCCAGGACAAAGCCACAACTCTAGTTGAATGAGTCGTGATCCTCTGAGGAGGCTTATGTCCCGCAGTCTCATAAGCCAAGCAAATCAAGCTCCTCACCCAAAAAGACACCCTTGCGCTTCCCTGAATACACGACAAAAAGAGATGAAGATTGTCTGAAGTCCTTTGTAGCCTGAAGATAGAACTTCAGGGCACGGACCACATCTAGATTATGAAGTAACCGCTCCTTCGAAGAAGAAGGGTTAGGGCACAGAGTAGAAACAACTATTTCCTGATTGATGTTACGATTGGACACCACCTTGGAAAGAAATCCCAGGCCAGTGCAAAGAACAGCCTTATCCAAATGAAAAAACAGATAAGGTGGCCCATGTTGCAAGGCCACCAGTTCAGATACTCTGCGAGTCTATGCAATGGCCAACAGGAAAAGAACCTTCCAAGACAGAACCTTAATGTCAAGGGGATGCATAGGCTCAAACGGGACCCCTTGCAAAACCCTAGGGACCAAGTTCAAGCTCCATGGGGGAGCAGACTGCTTAAAGACAGGCCTGATTAGAGACAAAGCCTGAACAAAAGATAGAATATCAGGGAGCTCAGTGAGTCTCCAGTGTAACAAAACAGATAATGCCAAAATCTGTCCCTTTAAGGGACTAGCGGCAAGTCCCTTCTCTAAACCTTCTTGAAGAAAGAACAGAATTCTGGAAACCCTCAACTTGTACCAAGGGTATCCATGTTTCTCACACCAGGACAAGTAAGTCCTCCACACCTTATGGTAGATGCGCCGAGTGACTGGGTTCCTTGACTGAACTAGAGTGTCAATCACACTTTCAGAAAAACCTCTCTTGGCTAGGACTAAGCGTCAAATCCCCACGCAGTCAGCCTCAGAGAATTGAGATTCTGATGTTGGAAAGGACCCTGTTCCAGCAGATCCCTGCGACAGGGTAACCTCCATGGCGGAGTGGATGACATCCCCACCAGATCCGCAAACCACATCCTCTGCGGCCACGAATGAGCAATCAGAATGGTCGACTCTCTGTCCTGCTTTATGCGTGCCACAATACGATGTAGAAGTTGTAAGGGAGGAAAAATGTACGCTAGATCGAACCTCCAAGGCACCGCTAATGCATCTATCAGTTCTGCCTGGGGGTCCCTCGACCTTGACCCGTAACGGGGAAGTTTGCAATTGAGTCTGGACGCCACAAGATCTATCTCCGGCGTCCCCCATCTGAGACAAATCTCTGCAAATACCTTGGGGGGGGAAGAGACCATTCCCCCGGATGGAATGTTTGCCTGCTGAGAAAGTTGGCTTCCCTGTTGTCCACACCTGGGATGTGGATCCCCGAAAGCAAGCAGTTGTGGGCCTCTGCCCATTCCAGTATCCGAGACACCTTCCTCATTGCGAGGGAGCTCCTTGTACCCCCCTGATGGTTGATGTAAGCCACAGAGGTAATGTCCATCTGAAACCTTATGAAGTTGAACGCCCCCAGGCAGGGCCACGCCTTTAGAGCATTGTAGATTGCTCGAAGTTCCAGGATATTTATCGATAAAAGGCACTCCAGCCGAGACCATATTCCCTGTGCCATTCTGGCACCTCAAACAGCTCCCCATCCCGCCGGACTTGCATCCGTGGTCACAATCTCCCAGGACGGTCTCAAGAAGGATGTCCCCATAGACAGTTGTTCCGGACGGATCCACCAAGAGAGGGAGGTCCGAGCCCGTACATCCATGGATATCAGCTGTGAGAGATCTGAATGATCGCTGTTCCACTGCCTCAACATGCATAACTGAAGAGGCCTGAGATGAAACCTGGCAAATGGAATGACGTCTATGCTGGAGACCATGTGCCCGATCACCTCCATACAGTGGGCCACCGAGGGCCTCTCTGAGGATCGAAGGGCCAGACAAGAGGACGTAAGCTTCCTGCGTCTCTGATCCGTGAGAAAAATCTTCATGGACATTGAGTCTATGAACATGCCCAGAAACTCCACCCTGGTGCTGGGTAACAGGGAGCTCTTTCCGGAGTTTGTCTTCCTACCATGAGATTGAAGTAACAGGAGCAGAGACGTTGAATGGTCCACTGCCTGACTGAAGGATGGCGCCTGAACCAGGATGTTGTCTAGATAGGGCACCATGGCAATGCCTCTGGATCTGGCTAAAGCAAGCAGGGCCCCAAGAACCTTCGTGAAAACTCTCGGGCCATCGCCAGACCGAAAGGAAGGGCCACAAACTGGAATTGCTGGTCCAGAAATGCAAATCTTAGGAACTTGAAGAGGTCCCTGTGAATTGGAATAAGAAAGTAGGCATCTTTCAAGTCTATTGTGGTCATGAACTTCCCCTCTTGAACAAGGGGCAAAATGGACCTGATCGTTTCCATTTTGAACGATGGAACTGACAAAAACTTGTTTAAACAAAATCAGGCGGAACGTGCCCTCCTTTTTTGGAACTACGAACAGATTTGAATAATACAATAGATCCCCTTCTGCAAGGGGTACTGGTACGATAACACCTATAAAGAAAAGATCCCTCACACATCCTAGAAAGGCCTCTATATTTTCAAGCCTCGATGACCGGTTTGACACGAGGAATCTGCCCTTTGAATCCTATCCTGTAACCCTGGGAGACAACCTCCAGAACCCAGGGGTCCTGAGCATCCTGCAACCAAGCTTCGGAGAATGGAGATAACCTGCCCCCTACTTGGTCCGTAGGCCTGTCGGGGGCCGCCCCTTCATGCCGACTTGGCCTCTGCAGGCTTCTTGTTCTGTTTGTACTTGTTCCAAGACTGAGCAGGCTTCCAAGTTCACTTGGACTGGTCCGCTTTCACGGCGGACTGCTGGTGCTGGGCCTTATCCGCACGAAAGGGATGAAAAGTAGCTCCTTTCGGTTAAACTTTCTTATCTTGGGGTAGGAAGGCACCCTTGCCTCCCGTAACCGTGGAAATGATCGAGTCCAGGCCTGGACCGAACAGAATCTTTCCTTGAAAAGGCAGGGACAGCAACCTCAATTAAGAGGTCATGCCCGCCATCCAAGATTTTAGCCACAAGGCCCTGTGAGCTAAAACCGAAAACCCTGACACCTTAGCATTCAGGCGAATAATTTGCATATTGGCGTCACAAATCAAAGAATTGGTTACCTTCAAAGCCTTAATCTTTTCCTGCACCTCTTCGAAAGAGGGTTCACCCTCAATCATTTCACACAGGGAATCACACCAATATGACGCAGCTCCAGCAACCGCAGCTACGGCTGTTGCCAGCTGAAAAACAAACCCTGTGTGCTGAAACATATTTCTCAGCGTGTTCTACAACTTTTTATCAATGGGCTCTTTGAGCAATGAACTATCCTCTAGGGGAATAGTCGTTCGCTTAGCGAGCGTGGAGATGGCCCCATCCATCCTAAGAATGGTCCTCCACAGCTCCAACTGAGCTTCCGGAATGGGGAAAAGTTTCTTAAAGGACGAAGAAGGGGAAAAGGAAGAACCTAATCGAGCCCATTCATTCTTGATAATGTTAGCCATCTTTATAGGAACCGGGAAGGTCTGGGGTATCACACTGTCCTCATAAACCTTATCTAGCTTAGGGATAGAAGGTTCCTCCGGAAGCTTTAGCTCCAGAACCTCTAGAGTAGCATGCACTTGCTTTAGCAAAAAGCGCAAATTCTCCATCTTAAACCTATAGCCAGGCTCCTCTGCCGGAGCTTTAGATGACACGGATTCCGACCCAGAAGGAGATCCCTCTGAAGCGTCGGAGTGGGCCCCGTCATCGAACCACTCCGCAGGAGCATCCGACAAAGACAAGTCATGAGTCGGGCCACTCTGAAAGGCCCTACGCTTGCGCTTAGCAGAACGTGATAAGGCTTGAATCACTTTAGAAACCGCCGTTTGCAGTTGATCCGCAAAATCTGGCGGCCAACATATCTCACCCGAAGGAGCAACAGTCGGACCCCGGGGCGCTGCATGTGCAATAGGGGACTCAACTCGGGAACGCACCTCATAGGATAGAGAAGCCGCAGAGGTGGACGGCTCAGTGGTACTTGACATTCTTTTAGTCTTATATGTCTCGACCCTCTCAAGGCATGTGGAACATAATTGGGCAGGCTGGTCTACAGGAACCTCACAATAAACACAGGTATGAGACTTTATCAAAGAGGGAGTACCCTCTAACGCATCAGAATCCTCCATAGCTTGCACTTTTATTAGAATACAAGAGAAACTAACCGGCACCTTTAAAACTGCCAATGGCCGGGGCGCTCACCACCTCCTATGACCTGGACTACAGAAACCGCTTTGTCTTCTCCGTCGCAGATCAGACTGGAAGTGAAGAGCCCCACCCGGTCACACAGGTGCCTCAACGGACTGTGCCTGCCTAAAAAAGAAAACGCCCCCCCCCCCCCAAAAAAAAGACAGCGCAAAAACTCCCTGAAAAGAACCTGATAGTTCCACACATTGCCAGAGCCTCATCCCGCACAGCGCAGCAATGACACAATAAACAATACTATGTATAACCCCCCTGTTCAATAATCACCATACCAGGAATATTAACATGTGATTCTGTAAATATAAAAGGGGCCACAATGTGACCCTGTCTTCTATGTTAACATTGTGTATAAAATGAAACGATCTTACCAGAATCCACGTCGTGGAACACGGCCCTTCAAGTGTGACAGGTCATAGCAGCGCTCCTAACATGGACTTGAGAGAAGAAAGCAGTCTGCAAAACTTGTCAACGCTGATTGCTGTAGGAGCTGTTAATATGAGTCGGGATGGTTTCGCAAAAGAGACTCTCCCTGCATCTCCGGACTCTAACTTTCACCCAAGCTCTCACTGAGAAGCCTTATAGGGCTACTTAAAACTCCTGTCCCATTGCGAAGAGTAATACCCTCCATAAGAGACCTCCGAATCTTCGGCACCTCTCTGCCACCTCTTGTGACGAAAGGCAAAGAATGACTGGGGGATGAGGGGAGTGGGATAGGTATTTAGGCATTTGGCTGGGGTGTCTGTGCCTCCTCCTGGTGGCCAGGTTCTTAATTCCCAATAGTAAAGAATGAAGCTGTGGACTCTCCTCCCCTTTGGATGGAAATGGGCTGGCTCCTAAGCTTTACATTCCAGCTTTTTAAACAAAGATAGCAAGAGAACGAAGAAAAAATTATAATATGAGTAAATTAGAAAGTTGCTTAAAACTGCATGTTCTATCTGAATCATGGAAGAAAAATCTGGGTTTAGTATACCTTTAAGAATGGCAGAGTTTATACACTCTTTACATGCTATATACGATAGCCTCAGACTGACCACAGCAAAGCTTCTAAGATAAACATAGCCAAGATTAAGTGTTTTTTTTATGGACCAAAAGTAATACATAATTCAAATCTATTGAGAAAATAAAATCAAATTACTATACAAAGTAAAATACAAACAAATTAATTGTTGCATTAGAAACAGAACAATAGCAGTACAAGATGCACTAATGAGCTTCTAGAAAAAAACAATGCTAAACCACAAATACAGAAAATATTAGCTTCTATAAGCACGGAACTTAGGGGGAAAGGGGGGCTGTATCTGTACTGTTTCAGTTTCCTTGACAACATCATAGACAGAACAAGACAAAGAATTAAAAACACAATGTACCTTTTGCTGTATCAATTTGTAGCATACGATAATGCAGAATACGTGTAGGTGCATATTCATATTGTTGCGCCTTAATTGCTGTGCTCTCATGAAAAAAAAAACATATTTTTAACACTTCAAGCAAACTGATGCTGTTAATGCATCTGACTTACAAACTATAATTTATGAAAAGACAGGAAGGATGCTTTTGTATCTTCTAGTTAAAACACGCAGGGATAACTGAATTTCCACTTCTAGCTGAGTTAGCTACTATTTGATGTTCATGCAATCTGTAGTTATCATATTACAAGAAAGCAGTCAGTCTCATACAGAGAAGGGTTTCACCCCCATCATTCACATACTGAGCAGTTCTTAACCCATTCAGTCAACACACAAATATGCCCCATTAGTAGCATACAAATTTACTTGCCCCAGGGTTCTCAAGACAGCAGCTTTATAGCTTACAAAAAATATGTATTTTGGCTTGTGTTTTTCAGAATTTAAAGGAATATTCTAGTTAAAATTAAACGTTCATGATTGAGATAGAGCAGGCAATTTTAAGCAACTTTCTAATTTACTGCTATTATCAATGTTTCTTCGTTCTCTTGCTATCTTTATTTAAAAAAGCAGGAATGAAAACATAGGAGCCGGCCCATTTTTGGTTCAGCACCTGGGTAGCGCTTTCTGATAGGTGTCTAAATGTAGCTACCAATCAGCAAGCGCTACCCAGGTGCTGAACGAAAAATGGTCCGGCTCCTAAGCTTACATTCAAATAAAGATACCAAAAGAATGAAGAAGAATTGATAATAGAAGTCAATTAGAAAGTTGCTTAAAATTGCATGCTCTATCTGAATCATGAAAGTTTAATTTTGACAAGACTATCCCTTTAATGAGATTGTAAATGTGTGCCTATCTGCTCCTTGGAGTTAATTGAGGGGCTCAGTGTCCCTCAATGTGCTCTTTTTGGTCTATTAGAATGACATTTATTCTACAGCACCTGAATATACCCCAATACTGTCCTCTAACTAAAGAATCACACAAAACATTAACCATAATGCCCACAAGCTTTTCATCATTTATCTCTGAAAATGTATGTTTGGGAGGTATTAGTATATAACGGGAAAGTGTTGCCCCAAAAATTGCTGAATATAATACAGAGAAGTCAGTTTGAAGTCCATTAAAGCATCATGGGAAATGCCAAGCAGAGTGCCTAAGCATTATGGCAAATGTAGTTTCTTAGACATCTGGAGTGCCAAGGTTCGCAATCAGTGGTCTAGACTGCCCGTCCTAACACTTTGGAAGTGCTGTTATTTTATGAATACATTCAGAAATTGTCATATTATCCTTTAGTTACTAAACTATTGGGATGCCCATTCTGTTTTTTAATTTATGTTCCAGATTGATTTTGTACACATGTAGTGTAGTGGAAGTTTAAGTTGTTATGCGTGTAATAAGGATTTTTATCCCTCTAGACTTAAATAGAGATAAAAGGACATTAAACTTTAATCTGATTTACCAACTTCAATAAACTAGGCAATTAGTAATGTATAATTATCCTAAAATAAGCTGGCCAAGCACATTTTAAATATATAATGTAAATGCTCATTGCAGCAAGTTTACTTAAAGGGACACTAAAGTTAAAATTAAACCTTCATGATTCAGATAGAACATTCCATTTAAAACCAGTCTACTTCCATTATTTACAAATAAATAATATAAATTTGTTTTCATTATTTTTTATGCACACATTCTGCAGCACCATCTCCTACTGAGCATGCGCAAGAGTTCACAGTGTATAAGTGTATGAGTTTGTAATTGGCTGATGGCTGTCACATGATAGATACAGTGGGCAGGGAAATGGAAGCAAACTATGACATTTCTTAAAAATTATTTTTACTGATAATTTGAAATTCGAAGAAAGTGATATCGTATTGTTTTTTTATTGCACATTTATGGATTATGCAATTCTACTGTATTTAATGGTCCTTTGAGCCGCTGAATGCCCCTCTCTCCTAAGCTTATTTTTTCCAAAGATACCATGGGCAGTACAGCTAAATTACAAGGCATGTCATCTGTTCTATTGAACACTTCTGGGGTCTCTGTTTTAGTGGCAGTGGATAAGTAGAATAAGTGCAAAAAAACTAAATTTATGCTTACCTGATAAATTTCTTTTTTTTGCGAAATTTCATCCTTACTTGTTGGATATTATCCTTCCTAACAGGAAGTGGCAAAGAGAGCACCACAGCAGAGCTGTCTATATAGCTCCCCCCTTAACTCCACCCCCCAGTCATTCGACCGAAGGCCAAGGAAGAAAAAGGAGAAACTATAAGATGCAGAGGTGACTGAAGTTTTCAATAAAAAATACTATCTGTCTTGAATAGACAGGGCGGGCCGTGGACTCGGTACATCACAAAAGAAAGAAATTTATCAGGTAAGCATAAATTTTGTTTTCTTTTGCAAGATGTACCGAGTCCACGGATTCATCCTTACTTGTGGGATACCAATACCAAAGCTTTAGGACACGGATGAAGGGAGGGACAAGACAGGAACCTAAACGGAAGGCACCACTACTTGCAAAACCTTTCTCCCAAAAATAGCCTCCGAAGAAGCAAAAGTATCAAATTTGTAAAATTTGGAAAAGGTATGAAGCGAAGACCAAGTCGCAGCCTTACAAATTTGTTCAACAGAAGCATCATTTTTAAAAGCCCATGAGGAAGCCACCGCTCTAGTAGAGTGAGCAGTAATTCTTTCAGGAGCCTGTTGTCCAGCAGTCTCATAAGCCAAACGGATGATGCTTTTCAGCCAAATGGAAAGAGAGGTAGCCATAGCCTTTTGACCCCTAGTTTCCCAGAATAGACAACAAACAAAGAAGATGATTGACGAAAATCTTTGGTTGCCTGATAATAGAACTTCAAAGCACGAACCACGTCCAAGTTGTGCAATAAACGTTCCTTCTTAGAAGAAGGATTAGGACACAGAGAAGGAACAACAATCTCCTGATTGATATTCCTGTTAGTAACCACCTTAGGGAGGAACCCAGGTTTGGTACGCAAAACCACATTATCAGCATGGAAAACAAGATAAGATGAGTCACATTGTAATGCAGATAATTCAGAAACCCTTCGAGCTGAAGAGATAGCAAATAGAAACAGAACTTTCCAAGATAGAATTTTAATATCTATGGAATGCATGGGTTCAAACGGAACCCCCTGAAGAACATTAAGAACTAAATTTAGACTCCAAGGCGGAGCAACAGGTTTAAACACAGGCTTGATTCTATCTAAAGCCTGACAAAAAGCCTGAACGTCTGGGACATCTGCCAGATGCTTGTGCAATAGAATAGACAGAGCAGATATCTGTCCTTTTAAGGAACTAGCTGACAATCCTTTCTCCAATCCTTCGTGAAGAAAGGACAAAATCCTAGGAATCCTGATCTTACTCCATGAGAAGCCTTTGGATTCGCACCAAAAAAGATATTTAAGCCATATCTTATGATAGATTTTCCTGGTGACAGGCTTTCGAGTCTGAATCAAGGTATCTATGACCGACTCAGAGAAACCCCGCTTAGATAAAATCAAACGTTCAATCTCCAAGCAGTCAGTTGCAGAGAAATTAGATTTGGATGCTTGAACGGACCTTGAATCAGAAGGTCCTGTCGCAGTGGCAGAGTCCATGGTGGCAGAGATGACATGTCCACCAGGTCTGCATACCAAGTCCTGCGTGGCCACGCAGGCGCTATCAAAATCACTGAAGCTCTCTCCTGTTTGATTCTGGCAATCAGACGCGGAAGGAGAGGGAAAGGTGGAAACACATAAGCCAGGTTGAACGACCAGGGTACTGCTAGAGCATCTATCAGTACTGCCTGAGGATCCCTGGACCTGGATCCGTAACAAGGAAGTGTGGCGTTCTGACGAGACGCCATCAGATCCAATTCTGGTGTGCCCCATAGCCGAACCAGTTGATCAAACACCTCCGGATGGAGCTCCCACTCCCCCGGATGAAAAGTCTGACGACTTAGAAAATCTGCCTCCCAGTTCTCTACCCCTGGGATATAGATCACTGATAGATGGCAAGAGTGAGTCTCTGCCCATCGGATTATCCTGGAAACTTCCATCATCGCCAAGGAACCTCTTGTTCCCCCCTGATGATTGATATAAGCTACAGTCGTGACGTTGTCCGACTGAAATCTGATGAATCCGGCCGAAGCCAGCTGAGGCCACGTCTGAAGAGCAGTGAATATCGCTCTTAATTCCAGAATATTTATCGGTAGGAGGGCCTCCTCCTGAGTCCACAAACCCTGTGCTTTCAGGGAATTCCAGACTGCACCCCAGCCCAGTAGGCTGGCGTCCGTCGTCACTATAACCCACGCTGGCCTGCGGAAACACATTCCCCGGGACAGGTGATCTTGTGACAGCCACCAAAGAAGAAAGTCTCTGGTCTCTTGATCCAGATTTATCTGAGGAGATAAATCTGCATAATCCCCATTCCACTGCTTGAGCATGCATAGTTGCAGTGGTCTGAGATGCAAGCGAGCAAACGGAACTATGTCCATTGCCGTTACCATAAGTACGATTACCTCCATACACGGAGCCACTGACGGCCGAGGAATGGAATGAAGAGCTCGGCAGGTGGTTAAAATCTTTGATTTTCTGACCTCCGTCAGAAATATTTTCATGTCCACCAAATCTATCAGAGTTCCCAGGAATGGAACTCTTGTGAGAGGAAAAAGAGAACTCCTTTTCACGTTCACCTTCCACCCATGAGATCTTAGAAAGGCCAACACTAAGTCCGTGTGAGACTTGCCTAATTGGAAAGTCGACGCTTGAATTAGGATGTCATCTAGATAAGGCGCCACTGCTATGCCCCGCGGCCTTAGGACCGCCAGAAGGGACCCTAGCACCTTTGTGAAGATTCTTGGTGCCGTGGCCAACCCGAAGGGAAGAGCCACAAACTGGTAATGCCTGTCCAGAAAGGCAAACCTGAGGAACTGGTGATGATCTTTGTGGATAAGAATGTGTAGATACGCATCCTTTAAATCCACGGTGGTCATATATTGACCCTCCTGGATCATTGGTAAAATAGTCCAAATGGTCTCCATCTTGAAGGATGGAACTCTTAGGAATTGGTTTAGGATCTTGAGATCTAGAATTGGTCTGAAGGTTCCCTCTTTTTTGGGAACCACAAACAGATTGGAGTAGAAACCTTGTCCCAGTTCTGCTTTCGGAACTGGGCAGATCACTCCCATGGTAAAAAGGTCTTCTACACAGCGTAAGAACGCCTCTCTTTTTGTCTGGTTTACAGACAATTGAGAAAGATGGAATCTCCCCTTGGAGGAGAATCTTTGAAATCTAGGAGATACCCCTGGGTTACAATTTCTACGGTCCAGGAGTCCTGAACGTCTCTTGCCCAGGCCTGAGCAAAGAGAGAGAGTCTGCCCCCTACTAGATCCGGTCCTGGATCGGGGCTACCCCTTCATGCTGTCTTAGTGGCAGCAGCAGGCTTTTTGGCCTGTTTACCCTTGTTCCAAGCCTGGTTAGGTCTCCAGGTTGGCTTGGATTGAGCAAAGTTCCCCTCTTGCTTTGCAGCAAGGGAAGAGGAAGTGGGACCACCCTTGAAGTTTCGAAAGGAATGAAAATTATTTTGTTTGGTCCTTGTCTTATTTGACTTATCTTGAGGGAGGGCATGACCCTTCCCTCCAGTGATGTCTGAAATGGTCTCTTTTAGTGCAGGCCCGAATAGGGTCTTACCTTTGAAAGGGATGGTCAAAAGCTTAGATTTAGATGACACATCAGCCGACCAGGACTTAAGCCATAACGCTCTACGCGCTAAAATGGCAAAACCTGAATTCTTTGCCGCTAACTTAGCGAGATGAAAAGCGGCGTCTGTAATAAAAGAATTAGCTAGCTTAAGACCCTTAATTCTGTCCAGAATATCATCTAGTGCGGTCTCCACCTGAAGAGCCTCCTCTAGAGCCTCAAACCAAAAGGCAGCTGCAGTGGTTACAGGAACAATGCACACTATAGGTTGAAGAAGAAAACCTTGATGAACAAAAATTTTCTTTAGGAGACCCTCTAATTTTTTATCCATAGGATCTATGAAAGCACAACTGTCTTCAATAGGTATAGTTGTACGCTTAGCCAGAGTAGAAATAGCTCCCTCCACCTTAGGGACCGTCTGCCATGAGTCCCGCATGGTGTCAGATATGGAAAACATTTTCTTAAAAACAGGAGGGGGAGCGAACGGAATACCTGGTCTATCCCACTCCTTAGTAACAATGTCCGACATCCTCTTAGGGACCGGAAAAACATCAGTGGAAACAGGAACCTCTAAATATTTGTCCACTTTACGCAATTTCTCTGGAACTACAATAGGGTCACAATCATCCAGAGTCGCTAAAACCTCCCTGAGCAATAAACGGAGGTGTTCTAGCTTAAATTTAAATGCCGTCATATCTGAATCTGTCTGAGGTAACATCTTTCCTGAATCAGAAATCTCTCCCTCAGATAGCAAATCCCTCATCCCTACCTCAGAACATTGTGAGGGAATTTCGGATACGGCTACTAAAGCGTCAGAAGGCTCAGCATTTGTTCTTAATCCAGAGCTACTGCGCTTCCCTTGCAACCCTGGCAGTTTAGATAAAACCTCTGTTAGGGTAGTATTCATAACTGAGGCCATATCTTGCAAGGTGAAAGAATTAGACGCACTAGAAGTACTTGGCGTAGCTTGTGCGGGCGTTACTGGTTGTGACACTTGGGGAGAACTAGATGGCAAAACATGATTTCCTTCTGTCTGAGAATCATCCAATGCCAAACTCTTATATGTCAAAATATGCTGTTTGCAATTTATAGACATATCAGTACAAGTGGGACACATTCTAAGAGGGGGTTCCACAATGGCTTCTAAACAAATTGAGCAATGAGTTTCCTCAATGTCAGACATGTTGAACAGGATTGTAATAAGAAAAGCGAGCTTGGAAAACACTTTATTTAATGAAAAAAACACAATTTTCAAAAATGGTACTGTGCCTTTAAGAGAAAAAAAGGCATACACAAACTGCAAAACTGCTTAAAATTGCCTCAAATTTTCCGAAATTTTTACAGTATACTCACTAAGCTTTAGTAAGATTGCACCACAAGTAATCAAGCAATAAACCCCCAAATGAGAAAACCGGATTGACAAGTGTCCAAAACCGGTAAAAACCCGTCAGCACCGATAATGTGGGGGTAAAGCTTCGATTAGGCCCCAGAACAGTACCAGGACCTCCGGTGTTGTTGCTTGCTGCTTGTCTACAAAAACTAAATGCGCAACTGAGGCGCGAAAATAGGCACTCTCACTCGATGTTGCTGGGGCCTATACAAAAATCTACCAAACGTTTTTTAAGCCATGTGGGTTATAAAAACCCCTAAACAAGCCAAGTGTACCCTCAAACAGTTATCCCATAAGACATAAAAACAGTACTCCCAGAACACACAAACGTTTGCCTTATATATGATATTCAAACCATAGTAACCATAAGTTTAGCCCTTTATGCAAGCTAGTAATGCCCCTTATAAAACTAGGATTACTGCTTACCCTTCCCCTAATGGGGATACTGTCAGCCTTTCTGAGTTATCACAGTCTCTGCAGAAAAAATGACTGAACATACCTCATTGCTGTATAGCAAGAAACCGTTCCTCACACTGAAGTTTTCCTGTACTCCTCAGCTTCTGTGGGAACAGCAGTGGACCTTAGTTACAAATGCTAAGATCATCATCCTCCAGGCAGAAATCTTCATCTATCTCCTGCCTGAGAGTAAATAGTACAACACCGGTACCATTTAAAAATAACAAACTCTTGATTGAAGATAAAATAAAACTAACAGTTTAACATCTCTTTCACTTTACCCTTCCTGCTTAGAGCCGGCAAAGAGAATGACTGGGGGGTGGAGTTAAGGGGGGAGCTATATAGACAGCTCTGCTGTGGTGCTCTCTTTGCCCCTTCGTGTTAGGAAGGATAATATCCCACAAGTAAGGATGAATCAGTAGACTCGGTACATCTTGCAAAAGAAAAGAACTTTCCCAACCGTGTTGCTGTTCCAAACCACATAAAGTACAGATATGACTAAAACTTTAGGTTATGTTCACTGTGCAAATAATTCCTTAAAGGGGCAGTGTATTGTTTTGCTTAATGTGTTTTAAATGACTCCTTATACAAGATGCAGGGTAAAAAATGTATGAGAAATTGCTTCTTTTTTTTTTTTTTTGGGGGGGGGGGGTGTATGAAATAGCAGGTTTTATTATTTGAAACCACAACCTATTAAAATGGCTTGCAGGGAAATCAGATCTTATTATTGTATTATTATTATCTGTGCCTGTTTACCAAAAGCCCAATAGATAGAACAAATGAAAAGTAAAATTGTATTACTTATCTCTCCTACCTCCCACTGGAAGTGTAATTTCTTCTGCTGGCTATGTTTACACAGCTTTAGTATTGCCTATACTTAATTAGAAAAACGCAGGCAAAAGCAAAACGCCAATATAAAGATAAAAGAGATATATGTAAACAATGTAATACTCTTCAACAGATAAAATGGATCATTGGGAACAAATTAAAGGGGGGGGGGGATACATTTAGGGTACAGGAGTCAACTTTATGTTTGTACAGGCTACATGATGTCTTCATTATGGAGTAGTTGACAACATCTTGCAATTTCATAATATTTGGTTCCATAGCATAAAATATAAAACTCCAGGCTACATAGGTGGTTATAATGTTACGCAATGATGCAATACTAGGTGATAAAGTAGCTCCTTGAAAGAAAAATTGTAAGAGGGTGGGGTTATGGGGAGGTGGCTAACACTCAGGGAAAGCTGGGCATATTGTGTATTCTCTCCTTTTATCATACACTTTGTTGTAATAATCAAGTTCTGGACAGTTGTAGTAATATCTCTATCTTAAATAACCTTTTGCCCCTCAGTAGTGTATTCATTTTCTGGATTGTAATTCAGCTCAATTCTTTTGTTTTTTTTATTTTATTTTATGTACTGTACTTTGTTATGTTATATTGTTCACATTAAAAAACGGAACAGGGAGTTGCGCCTCCCGGTTTTTGTGTATCAGACTTTACTGATGTTAAATAAAGCTGGTCTATATAAAAAGAAAAAAAAAATAGATGACTCAGATCTCTAGATTTTGATTAGTTTATATTTTTTCCGTTCTCTCTGTTTCTACTGCCTATTTCCTGGTACTTTAATTAGCTTGTCACATCCTTTTGACACTACGTTGTATTGCCCTTTATTTTATTGTGAGTAATTTACCTCTAAAAAGTGTACTTTGTTCTCTTGGCATCCTTTGCTGGCAAGTAAACCTATGTAACTTCAGGAGAGTGCACGTGTTTAGCACTATATGGCAGCAGTGTTTGCAGCAATATACAGTGTTGCAACCATTGCCCCTAAAGACATGTACAAACAGTAAATCAGTTCCTAAAACCTACCTGGGTTACAAAGGACAACTTGAGAAGAAAGCAAACTTGAAAATAGAAATAAAGTTGTTGATTTTTAATTGCTTTCTCTATCTGAATCATTAAATTTTAATTTGACATTACTGTCCCTGAAAAGACCAGTTTGATATATAGTGAAATTACATCCAAGCAGATATTAGTTGGGTGCTGGTAACACAGACAAGTAGAGAAAGGAATTAGCGTACTGCAGATTGAAATAAGGGAGCCTATACTGGATCCTTGTGATAAATCAACAGAAAGCCATCGTTGGGAGGAGATGACATTGAATGATTTATGAATGATGATTGAACATTAAACACTAAATAGATTGTATGCACCTCCCTCTAATTATGGGTGCCATCATGTTGGAACTTAGGTTACACTACAGGTATCTGAAGGAGAGTTACTGCACATGTGCAAACACATCAGCACTTGAATGCAATAAAAGGTAAATTTCAACACAGCGGAATCCATGACTAGCAGGAGGTATTATTATTAGTTATTTGTAGAGCGCCAACAGATTCTGTAGCAAGGTGGGGAATAACCACAATACTATGCATACAAAATGCATTTCGGGACAGATTACATTATTACGAGTTAGGTGCAATGCAAACACGACTTTGTGTTCGCATTGCATGGAAGCATTGCGCTCATAAGTGTCCATAGGCTCCAATGGGAGCCTCGTTCTAATGCCGTCATACACGGTTGAGAACCTAGAGCAACAAAGGGGGTAAGTCGCGTAGCGATGGGCAGCAATTTTAAAATATATGTATATGAATATATACATATATTTATGTGTTAATATGTGTATATACATATATATAGACCGCAATGTAAAGGCACTTTTCAGTGCCGCACACCAGTCACTTTTAACCCCTAAAAACTGCCTAGTACAGTAGTTTTTTATCAAAAACTAAAAGACCCTTTATTTTGGGCAGCATTTGGGACACTTTTAGAAACTTAACCAGAGATCTGATCTCTGGTTCATTTTCTGAGTACCAAATGCTACCACGAGCTCGCGGTAGCAATAACCAGTAATGGCTGGTTATTTATCGAGCGCCTGCAAACGGGTGAATTTGCCCGTTTGCAGGCGCGCAATAAAAAAGCGCTCCACTTGTAATCTAGCGTGTTTAACACAGATTTATAAAAAAAGAATTGCCGGGTTACAATACTGATATGTTTTGCTTATGAGATTTTAGATATTGAAAAGGTTTAGTAAAATCCAACATTAACTGCATGCCTCCTCTGGGATCGCTAATAACATTAGTGATTATATTTCCTACTATATCATGTCACATGTCTAATACACGCATCATGACCCCTTAACCAGCCCATATCAATTGATCGCTTTCCTGAAAGTAGTTCCATTATTATTTAAAAAGATAGTAAAGACATTCAGGGGCCGATTTATCAAGTTCCATAAAGACCGCTGCTCCATAACTTGTCCGCCTGCTCTGAGGCAGCGGACAGAAATCAACCCGATCTAATACAATCGGGTTGATTGACACCCCCTGCTAGCGGACGATTGGCCGTGAATCTGAAGGGGGCGGCATTGCACAAGCAGTTCACAAGAACGTTGTATCATGTCCTCTCGCACTATGATAAATTGGCCCCTTACTGTTAAACAGTGTGGTTAAATCTATGCACTGAAGATACACAATCCTCCTAGGACTACCAATATTCAACCTGTTACTGTCCAGTTTTAAAGAGACAGCAAAGTCAAAATAATTCACGATTCATATACAAAATGCCATTTTACATAGCTTTTCAATTTACATTTATTTGCAAATCTGTTTCATTTTCTTGGTATCCTTTGTTGAAGAGTAAATCTAGGTAGGCTATTACACATGACTTCAGTACTCTATGGCAGCAGTGCTTGTAACTATGTACTACCTTGCTACAAACATTGTTGCTGCTATAGATATAGAAACATGCCCGTTCCTGAGTTCCTAAGAGCCTAAGTTTACTTTACAAAAAAGGATCCCAGTAGAGCAAAGAAAATTTGATAACAGAAGTAAATTGCTCTATCTGAATCATGATAGTATAATTTTGACTTTACTGTCCCTTAATCTTATCCTTTGGGGCCGATTTATTAACTGTCTGATGGAAATGTTGATATTTATGGTATATGTTTAAAAATTATTAGAAATTTTTAATCCTTTTTTTTTGGGGGGGGGTGGGGATTTTAGGAGTTTATTTTTATGTATTAACCCCTAAAGCTAAGTCTAACCCTAACACTAACACCCCCCTAAGTTAAATATAATTTAAATCTAACTAAATAAAATAACTCTTATTAAATAAATTATTCCTATTTAAAGCTAAATACTTACCTGTAAAATAAACCCTAATATAGCTACAATATAAATTATAATTATATTGTAGCCATTTTAGGATTTATATTTATTTTACAGGCAACTTTGTATTTATTTTAACTAGGTACAATAGCTATTAAATAGTTAATAACTATTTAATAGCTACCTAGTTAAAATAATTACAAAATTACCAGTAAAATAAATCCTAACCTAAGTTACAATTAAACCTAACACTACACTATCAATAAATTAATTAAATAAACTACCTACAATTATCTACAATTAAATCAACTAAACTAAATTACAAAAAAACCACTAAATTACAAAAACAAACAAACACTAAAATACAAAAAATAAGAATTTTAAACTAATTACACCTACTCTAAGCCCCCTAAAAAAATAACAAAGCCCCCCAAAATAAAAAAATGCCCTACCCTAATCTAAAATAAAAAGTTTACAGCTCTTTTACATTACCAGCCCTTAAAAGGGCCTTTTGCGGGGCATGCCCCAAAGAAAACAGCACTTTTGCCTGTAAAAAAACATACAATACCCATCCAACATTACAACCCACCACCCACATACCCCTAATCTAACCCAAACCCCCCTTAAAAAACTAACCCTAAGACCCTGAAGATCTTCCTACCTTGTCTTCAAGGTGCAGGGGTCAGCGATAGCGGGGTCGGCAGATTAGGGGTTAATAAGTGTAAGGTTAGGGGTGTTTAGACTGCATGTTAGGGTGTTAGGTGCAGACTTAGGAAGTGTTTCCCCATAGGAAACAATGGGGCTGCGTTAGGAGCTGAACGCTGCTTTTTTGCAGGTGTTAGTTTTTTTTTCAGCTCAAACTGCCCCATTGTTTCCTATGGGGGAATCGTGCACGAGCACGTTTTTGAAGCTGGCCGCGTCCGTAAGCAACGCTGGTATTGAGAGTTGCAGTGGCGGTAAACATGCCTGTACGCTCCCTTTTTGGAGCCTAACGCAGCCATTCAGACAACTCTAAATACCAGCGTTGTTTAAAAGGTGCGGGGGGGAAAAAAAACGCGTAGCTAACGCACCCCTTCTAACGCAAAACTCTAAATCTAGGCGCAAAAATGTTAATGTTTAAAAAGATAGATAATCCTTTTATTTACCATACCCCAGTTTTGCATAACCAACACTGTTATAGAAATAACATAAGTTAAGAAAGAACTTACCTGATAAATTAATTTGTTTTATAGTGGCAAGAGTCCATGAGCTAGTGACGTATGAGATATACATTTCTACCAGGAGGGGGCAAAGTTTCCAAACCTCAAAATGCTTATAAATACACCTTCCACCTCACTCATAACTTAGTTTAACGTGTAGCCAAGAAGTGAGGTATAAAAGAAGGCGTAAAAAGCATACAAAAAGAGAAATTTATACAAAAAAATCATAACCACAAAAAATACAGTGGGTCTCATGGACTCGTGCCACTATGAAAGAATTAATTTATCAGGTAAGTTCTTACATAAATTATGTTTTCTTTCATGTAAGTGGCAAGAGCCCATTTTCTAGTGACGTATAGGATATAATACCCAAGATACACAAATCACTAGAGAGTGAAGGATAAAATAACAACAGCTAAATCCGCTGAGAAATTAAATCCAAAAAAATAATTGTTTTCTTTAAAAATTTCAAAAAAACAAAATTTATGCTTACCTGATAAATTTCTTTCTCTTGTGGTGTATCCAGTCCACGGGTTCATCCATTACTTGTTGGATATTCTCCTTCCCAACAGGAAGCTGCAAGAGGACACCCACAGCAGAGCTGTCTATATAGCTCCTCCCCTAACCCCCACCTCCAGTCATTCGACCGAAGACAAGTAAGAAAAAGGAGAAACTATAGGGTGCAGTGGTGACTGTAGTTTAAAAAATAAAAACACCTGCCTTAAAGTGACAGGGCGGGCGGTGGACTGGATACACCACAAGAGAAAGAAATTTATCAGGTAAGCATAAATTTTGTTTTCTCTTGTAAGGTGTATCCAGTCCACAGGTTCATCCATTACTTGTGGGATACCAATACCAAAGCTTTAGGACACGGATGAAGGGAGGGACAAGGCAGGCACTTAAGCGGAAGGCACCACTGCCTGTAAGACCTTTCTCCCAAAAATAGCCTCCGATGAAGCAAAAGTATCAAATTTGTAGAATTTAGAAAAAGTATGAAGCGAAGACCAAGTCGCCGCCTTACAAATCTGTTCAACAGAGGCCTCATGTTTAAAAGCCCATGTGGAAGCTACCGCTCTAGTAGAATGAGCTGTAATTCTTTCAGGAGGCTGCTGGTCAGCAGTCTCATAAGCTAAACGGATTATGCTTCTCATCCAAAAAGAAAGAGAAGTTGCCGAAGCCTTTTGGCCTCTCCTCTTTCCAGAGTAAACAACAAACAATGCAGATGTTTGACGAAAATCCTTAGTAGCTTGCAAATAAAACTTTAAAGCACGCACCACGTCAAGATTGTGTAACAGACGTTCCTTCTTTGAAGAAGGATTAGGACACAGTGACGGAACAACAATTTGCTGATTGATATTCCTATTAGATACTACCTTAGGAAGAAACCCAGGTTTGGTACGCAAAACTACCTTATCTGCATGGAAGATCAGATAAGGGGAATCACACTGTAAGGCAGATAACTCTGAAACTCTTCGAGCCGAAGAGATAGCTACTAAAAACAGAACTTTCCAAGATAAAAGCTTTATATCTATGGAATGCAAGGGTTCAAACGGAACCCCTTGAAGAACTTTAAGAACTAAATTTAAACTCCATGGCGGAGCAACAGGTTTAAGCATAGGCCTGATTCTAACCAAAGCCTGACAAAACGCCTGAACGTCTGGAACATCAGCCAGACGCTTGTGCAAAAGAATAGACAGAGCAGAAATCTGTCCCTTTAAGGAACTAGCCGATAATCCCTTTTCCAATCCTTCTTGGAGAAAAGATAGTATCCTAGGAATCCTGACCTTACTCCACGAGTAACCCTTGGATTCACACCAATGAAGATATTTACACCATATCTTATGATAGATTTTCCTGGTGACAGGCTTTCGAGCCTGAATCAAGGTATCAATGACCGACTCAGAGAAACCACGTTTTGATAAAATCAAGCGTTCAATCTCCAAGCAGTCAGACGAAGAGAAACTAGATTTGGATGTTTGAATGGACCTTGGAGTAGAAGGTCCTGCCTCAGCGGCAGAGTCCATGGTGGAAAGGATGACATGTCCACCAGATCTGCATACCAAGTCCTGCGTGGCCACGCAGGTGCTATCAAAATCACCAAAGCTCTCTCCTGCTTGATCTTGGCAATCAGACGAGGGAGGAGAGGAAATGGTGGAAACACATAAGCCAGGCTGAAGGACCAGGGCACTGCTAGAGCATCTATCAGCGTTGCCTGGGGATCCCTTGACCTGGACCCGTAACGAGGAAGCTTGGCGTTCTGACGAGATGCCATCAGATCAATTTCTGGTTTGCCCCATAGTTGAATCAGCTGGGCAAATACCTCCGGATGGAGCTCCCACTCTCCTGGATGAAAAGTCTGCCGACTTAGAAAGTCTGCCTCCCAGTTCTCTACTCTAGCTAGCTGAGGCCAAGCCTGAAGAGCATTGAATATCGCTCTTAGCTCCAGAATGTTTATCGGAAGGAGGGCCTCCTCCTGAGTCCACGAACCCTGAGCCTTCAGGGAATTCCAGACTGCGCCCCAGCCCAGAAGGCTGGCATCTGTCGTCACTATAGTCCACTCTGGCCTGCGGAAACTCATACCCCTGGACAGATGGACCCGAGATAACCACCAGAGAAGAGAATCCCTGGTCTCTTGATCCAGATTTAACAGAGGAGACAAATCTGTGTAGTCCCCATCCCACTGATTGAACATGCAAAGTTGCAGTGGTCTGAGATGTAGGCGGGCAAACGGAACTATGTCCATTGCCGCTACCATCAGGCCGATCATTTCCATACACTGAGCCACTGACGGCCGAGAAGTGGAATGAAGAACACGGCAAGAAGTTAGAAGCTTTGATATCCTGACCTCTGTCAGAAAAATTTCTACCGAATCTATCAGAGTTCCAAGGAAGGAAACTCTTGTGAGGAGGGAGAGTGAACTCTTTTCTCTGTTCACCTTCCACCCGTGAGACCTCAGAAAGACCAGAACAATGTCCATATGGGACTTGGCGATTTGAGAAGTCGACGTCTGGATCAGGATGTCGTCTAGGTAAGGAGCTACCACTATGCCCCGTGGCCTTAGAACCGCCAGTAGAGACCCTAGAACCTTCGTAAAGATTCTTGGCGCCGTGGCTAATCCGAAGGGAAGAGCCACAAACTGGTAATGCCTGTCTAGGAAGGCGAACCTGAGGAACTGATGATGATCTCTGTGAATCGGAATGTGGAGATAAGCATCCTTTAAGTCCACGGTAGTCATATATTGACCCTCCTGGATCATAGGGAGGATGGTTCAGATTGTCCCTGAGAAATTTGTTTAGGATCTTGAGATCCAAGAATGGTCTGAACGTTCCCTCTTTTTTGGGAACTATAAACAGGTTTGAATAGAAACCCTGCCCCTGTTCCTCCCTTGGAACTGGGTGGCTCACTCCCATAACCAGTAGGTCTTGAACGCAACGTAAGAATGCCTCTCTCTTTATCTGGTTTGCAGATAGTTGTGAGAGGTGAAATCTCCCCTTTGGAGATGAACCTTTGAATTCCAGAAGATATACCTTGGAAACAATCTCTAGTGCCCAGGGATCCTGGAAGTCTCTTGCCCAAGCCTGAGAGAAGAGAGAAAGTCTGCCCCCTACTAGATCCGGTCCCGGATCGGGCGCTTGGGGCATGCCCCAAAGAAAACAGCACTTTTGCCTGTAAAAAAACATACAATACCCCCCCCCAACATTACAACCCACCACCCACATACCCCTAATCTAACCCAAACCCCCCTTAAAAAACTAACACTAAGACCCTGAAGATCTTCCTACCTTGTCTTCAAGGTGCAGGGGTCAGCGATAGCGGGGTCGGCAGATTAGGGGTTAATAAGTGTAAGGTTAGGGGTGTTTAGACTGCATGTTAGGGTGTTAGGTGCAGACTTAGGAAGTGTTTCCCCATAGGAAACAATGGGGCTGCGTTAGGAGCTGAACGCTGCTTTTTTGCAGGTGTTAGTTTTTTTTTCAGCTCAAACTGCCCCATTGTTTCCTATGGGGGAATCGTGCACGAGCACATTTTTGAAGCTGGCCGCGTCCGTAAGCAACGCTGGTATTGAGAGTTGCAGTGGCGGTAAACATGCCTGTACGCTCCCTTTTTGGAGCCTAACGCAGCCATTCAGACAACTCTAAATACCAGCGTTGTTTAAAAGGTGCGGGGGGAAAAAACATGCGTAGCTAACGCACCCCTTCTAACGCAAAACTCTAAATCTAGGCGCAAAAATGTTAATGTTTAAAAAGACAGATAATCCTTTTATTTACCATACCCCAGTTTTGCATAACCAACACTGTTATAGAAATAACATAAGTTAAGAAAGAACTTACCTGATAAATTAATTTGTTTTATAGTGGCAAGAGTCCATGAGCTAGTGACGTATGAGATATACATTTCTACCAGGAGGGGGCAAAGTTTCCAAACCTCAAAATGCTTATAAATACACCTTCCACCTCACTCATAACTTAGTTTAACGTGTAGCCAAGAAGTGAGGTATAAAAGAAGGCGTAAAAAGCATACAAAAAGAGAAATTTATACAAAAAAATCATAACCACAAAAAATACAGTGGGTCTCATGGACTCGTGCCACTATGAAAGAATTAATTTATCAGGTAAGTTCTTACATAAATTATGTTTTCTTTCATGTAAGTGGCAAGAGCCCATTTTCTAGTGACGTATAGGATATAATACCCAAGATACACAAATCACTAGAGAGTGAAGGATAAAATAACAACAGCTAAATCCGCTGAGAAATTAAATCCAAAAAAAACAGAATTTATGTTTACCTGATAAATTACTTTCTCCAACGGTGTGTCCGGTCCACGGCGTCATCCTTACTTGTGGGATATTCTCTTCCCCAACAGGAAATGGCAAAGAGCCCAGCAAAGCTGGTCACATGATCCCTCCTAGGCTCCGCCTACCCCAGTCATTCGACCGACGTTAAGGAGGAATATTTGCATAGGAGAAACCATATGGTACCGTGGTGACTGTAGTTAAAGAAAATAAATTATCAGACCTGATTAAAAAAACCAGGGCGGGCCGTGGACCGGACACACCGTTGGAGAAAGTAATTTATCAGGTAAACATAAATTCTGTTTTCTCCAACATAGGTGTGTCCGGTCCACGGCGTCATCCTTACTAGTGGGAACCAATACCAAAGCTTTAGGACACGGATGAAGGGAGGGAGCAAATCAGGTCACCTAAATGGAAGGCACCACGGCTTGCAAAACCTTTCTCCCAAAAATAGCCTCAGAAGAAGCAAAAGTATCAAACTTGTAAAATTTGGTAAAAGTGTGCAGTGAAGACCAAGTCGCTGCCCTACATATCTGATCAACAGAAGCCTCGTTCTTGAAGGCCCATGTGGAAGCCACAGCCCTAGTGGAATGAGCTGTGATTCTTTCGGGAGGCTGCCGTCCGGCAGTCTCGTAAGCCAATCTGATGATGCTTTTAATCCAAAAAGAGAGAGAGGTAGAAGTTGCTTTTTGACCTCTCCTTTTACCGGAATAAACAACAAACAAGGAAGATGTTTGTCTAAAATCCTTTGTAGCATCTAAATAGAATTTTAGAGCGCGAACAACATCCAAATTGTGCAACAAACGTTCCTTCTTTGAAACTGGTTTCGGACACAGAGAAGGTACGATAATCTCCTGGTTAATGTTTTTATTAGAAACAACTTTTGGAAGAAAACCAGGTTTAGTACGTAAAAACCACCTTATCTGCATGGAACACCAGATAAGGAGGAGAACACTGCAGAGCAGATAATTCTGAAACTCTTCTAGCAGAAGAAATTGCAACTAAAAACAAAACTTTCCAAGATAATATCTTAATATCAACGGAATGCAAGGGTTCAAACGGAACCCCCTGAAGAACTGAAAGAACTAAATTGAGACTCCAAGGAGGAGTCAAAGGTTTGTAAACAGGCTTAATTCTAACCAGAGCCTGAACAAAGGCTTGAACATCTGGCACAGCGGCCAGCTTTTTGTGAAGTAACACAGACAAGGCAGAAATCTGTCCCTTCAGGGAACTTGCAGATAGTCCTTTGTCCAATCCTTCTTGAAGGAAGGACAGAATCCTAGGAATCTTAACCTTGTCCCAAGGGAATCCTTTAGATTCACACCAACAGATATATTTTTTCCAAATTTTGTGGTAAATCTTTCTAGTTACAGGCTTTCTGGCCTGAACAAGAGTATCGATAACAGAATCTGAGAACCCTCGCTTCGATAAGATCAAGCGTTCAATCTCCAAGCAGTCAGCTGGAGTGAAACCAGATTCGGATGTTCGAACGGACCCTGAACAAGAAGGTCTCGTCTCAAAGGTAGCTTCCAAGGTGGAGCCGATGACATATTCACCAGATCTGCATACCAAGTCCTGCGTGGCCACGCAGGAGCTATCAAGATCACCGACGCCCTCTCCTGATTGATCCTGGCTACCAGCCTGGGGATGAGAGGAAACGGCGGGAACACATAAGCTAGTTTGAAGGTCCAAGGTGCTACTAGTGCATCCACTAGAGCCGCCTTGGGATCCCTGGATCTGGACCCGTAGCAAGGAACTTTGAAGTTCTGACGAGAGGCCATCAGATCCATGTCTGGAATGCCCCACAGCTGAGTGACTTGGGCAAAGATTTCCGGATGGAGTTCCCACTCCCCCGGATGCAATGTCTGACGACTCAGAAAATCCGCTTCCCAATTTTCCACTCCTGGGATGTGGATAGCGGACAGGTGGCAGGAGTGAGACTCCGCCCATAGAATGATTTTGGTCACTTCTTCCATCGCCAGGGAACTCCTTGTTCCCCCCTGATGGTTGATGTACGCAACAGTTGTCATGTTGTCTGATTGAAACCGTATGAACTTGGCCCTCGCTAGCTGAGGCCAAGCCTTGAGAGCATTGAATATCGCTCTCAGTTCCAGAATATTTATCGGTAACAGAGATTCTTCCCGAGACCAAAGACCCTGAGCTTTCAGGGATCCCCAGACCGCGCCCCAGCCCATCAGACTGGCGTCGGTCGTGACAATGACCCACTCTGGTCTGCGGAATGTCATCCCTCGTGACAGGTTGTCCAGGGACAGCCACCAACGGAGTGAGTCTCTGGTCCTCTGATTTACTTGTATCTTCGGAGACAAGTCTGTATAGTCCCCATTCCACTGACTGAGCATGCACAGTTGTAATGGTCTTAGATGAATGCGCGCAAAAGGAACTATGTCCATTGCCGCTACCATCAACCCGATCACTTCCATGCACTGAGCTATGGAAGGAAGAGGAACGGAATGAAGTATCCGACAAGAGTCTAGAAGCTTTGTTTTTCTGGCCTCTGTCAGAAAAATCCTCATTTCTAAGGAGTCTATTATTGTTCCCAAGAAGGGAACCCTTGTTGACGGAGATAGAGAACTCTTTTCCACGTTCACTTTCCATCCGTGAGATCTGAGAAAGGCCAGGACAATGTCCGTGTGAGCCTTTGCTTGAGGAAGGGACGACGCTTGAATTAGAATGTCGTCCAAGTAAGGTACTACAGCAATGCCCCTTGGTCTTAGCACAGCTAGAAGGGACCCTAGTACCTTTGTGAAAATCCTTGGAGCAGTGGCTAATCCGAAAGGAAGCGCCACGAACTGGTAATGTTTGTCCAGGAATGCGAACCTCAGGAACCGATGATGTTCCTTGTGGATAGGAATATGTAGATACGCATCCTTTAAATCCACCGTGGTCATGAATTGACCTTCCTGGATGGAAGGAAGAATAGTTCGAATGGTTTCCATCTTGAACGATGGAACCTTGAGAAACTTGTTTAAGATCTTGAGATCTAAGATTGGTCTGAACGTTCCCTCTTTTTTGGGAACTATGAACAGATTGGAGTAGAACCCTATCCCTTGTTCTCTTAATGGAACAGGATGAATCACTCCCATTTTTAACAGGTCTTCTACACAATGTAAGAATGCCTGTCTTTTTATATGGTCTGAAGACAACTGAGACCTGTGGAACCTCCCCCTTGGGGGAAGTCCCTTGAATTCCAGAAGATAACCTTGGGAGACTATTTCTAGCGCCCAAGGATCCAGAACATCTCTTGCCCAAGCCTGAGCGAAGAGAGAGTCTGCCCCCCACCAGATCCGGTCCCGGATCGGGGGCCAACATTTCATGCTGTCTTGGTAGCAGTGGCAGGTTTCTTGGCCTGCTTACCCTTGTTCCAGCCTTGCATTGGTCTCCAAGCTGGCTTGGCTTGAGAAGTATTACCCTCTTGCTTAGAGGACGTAGCACTTTGGGCTGGTCCGTTTCTACGAAAGGGACGAAAATTAGGTTTATTTTTTGCCTTGAAAGGCCGATCCTGAGGAAGGGCGTGGCCCTTACCCCCAGTGATATCAGAGATAATCTCTTTCAAGTCAGGGCCAAACAGCGTTTTCCCCTTGAAAGGAATGTTAAGTAGCTTGTTCTTGGAAGACGCATCAGCCGACCAAGATTTCAACCAAAGCGCTCTGCGCGCCACAATAGCAAACCCAGAATTCTTAGCCGCTAACCTAGCCAATTGCAAAGTGGCGTCTAGGGTGAAAGAATTAGCCAATTTGAGAGCATTGATTCTGTCCATAATCTCCTCATAAGGAGGAGAATCACTATCGACCGCCTTTATCAGCTCATCGAACCAGAAACATGCGGCTGTAGCGACAGGGACAATGCATGAAATTGGTTTTAGAAGGTAACCCTGCTGAACAAACATCTTTTTAAGCAAACCTTCTAATTTTTTATCCATAGGATCTTTGAAAGCACAACTATCCTCTATGGGTATAGTGGTGCGTTTGTTTAAAGTGGAAACCGCTCCCTCGACCTTGGGGACTGTCTGCCATAAGTCCTTTCTGGGGTCGACCATAGGAAACAATTTTTTAAATATGGGGGGAGGGACGAAAGGAATACCGGGCCTTTCCCATTCTTTATTAACAATGTCCGCCACCCGCTTGGGTATAGGAAAAGCTTCTGGGAGCCCCGGCACCTCTAGGAACTTGTCCATTTTACATAGTTTCTCTGGGATGACCAACTTGTCACAATCATCCAGAGTGGATAATACCTCCTTAAGCAGAATGCGGAGATGTTCCAACTTAAATTTAAATGCAATCACATCAGGTTCAGCTTGTTGAGAAATGTTCCCTGAATCAGTAATTTCTCCCTCAGACAAAACCTCCCTGGCCCCATCAGACTGGGTTGGGGGCCCTTCAGAAATATTGTTATCAGCGTCGTCATGCTCTTCAGTATCTAAAACAGAGCAGTCGCGCTTACGCTGATAAGGGTTCATTTTGGCTAAAATGTTTTTGACAGAATTATCCATTACAGCCGTTAATTGTTGCATAGTAAGGAGTATTGGCGCGCTAGATGTACTAGGGGCCTCCTGAGTGGGCAAGACTCGTGTAGACGAAGGAGGGAATGATGCAGTACCATGCTTACTCCCCTCACTTGAGGAATCATCTTGGGCATCATTGTCATTATCACATAAATCACATTTATTTAAATGAATAGGAATTCTGGCTTCCCCACATTCAGAACACAGTCTATCTGGTAGTTCAGACATGTTAAACAGGCATAAACTTGATAACAAAGTACAAAAAACGTTTTAAAATAAAACCGTTACTGTCACTTTAAATTTTAAACTGAACACACTTTATTACTGCAATTGCGAAAAAACATGAAGGAATTGTTCAAAATTCACCAAATTTTCACCACAGTGTCTTAAAGCCTTAAAAGTATTGCACACCAAATTTGGAAGCTTTAACCCTTAAAATAACGGAACCGGAGCCGTTTTGAACTTTAACCCCTTTACAGTCCCTGGTATCTGCTTTGCTGAGACCCAACCAAGCCCCAAGGGGAATACGATACCAAATGACGCCTTCAGAAAGTCTTTTCTAAGTATCAGAGCTCCTCTCACATGCGACTGCATGCCATGCCTCTCAAAAACAAGTGCGCAACACCGGCGCGAAAATGAGGCTCTGCCTATGCTTTGGGAAAGCCCCTAAAGAATAAGGTGTCTAAAACAGTGCCTGCCGATATTATTATATCAAAATACCCAGATAAAATGATTCCTCAAGGCTAAATATGTGTTAATAATGAATCGATTTAGCCCAGAAAAAGTCCACAGTCTTAATAAGCCCTTTTTGAAGCCCTTATTTACGATCGTAATAAACATGGCTTACCGGATCCCATAGGGAAAATGACAGCTTCCAGCATTACATCGTCTTGTTAGAATGTGTCATACCTCAAGCAGCAAAAGTCTGCACACTGTTCCCCCAACTGAAGTTAATTGCTCTCAACAGTCCTGTGTGGAACAGCCATGGATTTTAGTGACGGTTGCTAAAATCATTTTCCTCATACAAACAGAAATCTTCATCTCTTTTCTGTTTCTGAGTAAATAGTACATACCAGCACTATTTTAAAATAACAAACTCTTGATTGAATAATAAAAACTACAGTTAAACACTAAAAAACTCTAAGCCATCTCCGTGGAGATGTTGCCTGTACAACGGCAAAGAGAATGACTGGGGTAGGCGGAGCCTAGGAGGGATCATGTGACCAGCTTTGCTGGGCTCTTTGCCATTTCCTGTTGGGGAAGAGAATATCCCACAAGTAAGGATGACGCCGTGGACCGGACACACCTATGTTGGAGAAATAATTGTTTTCTTTAAAAATTTCAAAAAAAATAAATTTATGCTTACCTGATAAATTTCTTTCTCTTGTGGTGTATCCAGTCCACGGGTTCATCCATTACTTGTTGGATATTCTCCTTCCCAACAGGAAGCGTTCAATCTCCAAGCAGTCAGACGAAGAGAAACTAGATTTGGATGTTTGAATGGACCTTGGAGTAGAAGGTCCTGCCTCAGCGGCAGAGTCCATGGTGGAAAGGATGACATGTCCACCAGATCTGCATACCAAGTCCTGCGTGGCCACGCAGGTGCTATCAAAATCACCAAAGCTCTCTCCTGCTTGATCTTGGCAATCAGACGAGGGAGGAGAGGAAATGGTGGAAACACATAAGCCAGGCTGAAGGACCAGGGCACTGCTAGAGCATCTATCAGCGTTGCCTGGGGATCCCTTGACCTGGACCCGTAACGAGGAAGCTTGGCGTTCTGACGAGATGCCATCAGATCAATTTCTGGTTTGCCCCATAGTTGAATCAGCTGGGCAAATACCTCCGGATGGAGCTCCCACTCTCCTGGATGAAAAGTCTGCCGACTTAGAAAGTCTGCCTCCCAGTTCTCTACTCTAGCTAGCTGAGGCCAAGCCTGAAGAGCATTGAATATCGCTCTTAGCTCCAGAATGTTTATCGGAAGGAGGGCCTCCTCCTGAGTCCACGAACCCTGAGCCTTCAGGGAATTCCAGACTGCGCCCCAGCCCAGAAGGCTGGCATCTGTCGTCACTATAGTCCACTCTGGCCTGCGGAAACTCATACCCCTGGACAGATGGACCCGAGATAACCACCAGAGAAGAGAATCCCTGGTCTCTTGATCCAGATTTAACAGAGGAGACAAATCTGTGTAGTCCCCATCCCACTGATTGAACATGCAAAGTTGCAGTGGTCTGAGATGTAGGCGGGCAAACGGAACTATGTCCATTGCCGCTACCATCAGGCCGATCATTTCCATACTCTGAGCCACTGACGGCCGAGAAGTGGAATGAAGAACACGGCAAGAAGTTAGAAGCTTTGATATCCTGACCTCTGTCAGAAAAATTTCTACCGAATCTATCAGAGTTCCAAGGAAGGAAACTCTTGTGAGGAGGGAGAGTGAACTCTTTTCTCTGTTCACCTTCCACCCGTGAGACCTCAGAAAGACCAGAACAATGTCCGTATGGGACTTGGCGATTTGAGAAGTCGACGTCTGGATCAGGATGTCGTCTAGGTAAGGAGCCACCACTATGCCCCGTGGCCTTAGAACCGCCAGTAGAGACCCTAGAACCTTCGTAAAGATTCTTGGCGCCGTGGCTAATCCGAAGGGAAGAGCCACAAACTGGTAATGCCTGTCTAGGAAGGCGAACCTGAGGAACTGATGATGATCTCTGTGAATCGGAATGTGGAGATAAGCATCCTTTAAGTCCACGGTAGTCATATATTGACCCTCCTGGATCATAGGGAGGATGGTTCAGATTGTCCCTGAGAAATTTGTTTAGGATCTTGAGATCCAAGAATGGTCTGAACGTTCCCTCTTTTTTGGGAACTATAAACAGGTTTGAATAGAAACCCTGCCCCTGTTCCTCCCTTGGAACTGGGTGGCTCACTCCCATAACCAGTAGGTCTTGAACGCAACGTAAGAATGCCTCTCTCTTTATCTGGTTTGCAGATAGTTGTGAGAGGTGAAATCTCCCCTTTGGAGATGAACCTTTGAATTCTTGCCCAAGCCTGAGGGAAGAGAGAAAGTCTGCCCCCTACTAGATCCGGTCCCGGATCGGGCGCTACTCCTTCATGCTGTCTTAGAGGCAGCAGCAGGTTTTTTGGCCTGCTTCCCTTTGTTCCAAGCCTGGTTAGGTCTCCAGACTGGTTTGGACTGGGCGGAATTTCCCTCTTATTTTGCATTAGAGGAAGTTGAAGCTGCGCCACTCTTGAAGTTTCGAAAGGAACGAAAATTATTCTGTTTGGTCCTTAACTTATTGGACCTATCCTGAGGAAGGGCGTGACCTTTTCCTCCAGTAATATCAGAAATGATCTCCTTCAGACCAGGCCCGAATAGGGTCTGTCCCTTGAAGGGGATGTTAAGAAGCTTAGACTTTGAAGTAACGTCTGCTGACCAGGACTTAAGCCATAGCGCCCTACGCGCCAGAATGGCAAAACCTGAATTCTTACCCGTTAGTTTGGTTAAATGAAAAACGGCGTCAGAGATAAAGGAATTAGCTAACTAAAGAGCTTTAATCCTGTCTAAAATCTCGTCTAACAGGATCTCCACCTGTAGAGCCTCCTCAAGAGACTCGAACCAAAAAGCCGCTGCAGCAGTGACTGGGGCAATGCATGCAAGAGGCTGGAGAATAAAACCTTGATGAATAAAACATTTCTTAAGGAGACCCTCCAATTTTTTATCCATAGGAGCTAGGAAAGCACAACTGTCCTCGACGGGGATAGTTGCACACTTAGCTAGGATAGAGACTGCTCCCTCCACCTTAGGGACCGTCTGCCACGAGTCCCGTGTGGCGGCATCTATGGGAAACATCTTTTTAAAAGCAGGAGGGGGAGAGAACGGCACACCTGGTCTATCCCATTCCTTAGTAATAATTTCTGAAAACCTCTTAGGGACTGGAAAAACATCAGTGTAAACAGGCACTGCAAAGTATTTGTCCATCTTACATAATTTCTCTGGAACAGGTTCGCAGTCATCCAGAGTCGCTAAAACCTCCTTAAGCAATAAGCGGAGGTGTTCAAGTTTAAATTTAAACGCTGTCATTTCAGAGTCAGACTGAAGCAACGCCTTCCCTGAATCTGAAATGTCACCCACAGATAAAAGCTCTCCTGCCTCGGCTTCTGAGTATTGTGAGGGTATATCGGACACAGGTATTAAAGCGTCAGAAAGCTCTGTATTTGTTCTAGCCCCAGAGCTGTCTCGCTTTCCTTGTAACCCTGGCAGTTTGGACAATACCTCTGAGAGGGTAGCATTCATAACTGCTGCCATGTCCTGTAAGGTAAAAGAATTAGACGCGCTAGATGTACTTGGCGTCACTTGAGCGGGAGTTATAGGTTCTGACACATGGGGAGAGCTAGATGGCATAATCTCCCTTTTTTCAGTCAGAGAATCCCCTGGAGATAAATCTTTAAGCGCCATAATATGGTCTATATAGTTTATAGAAATTTCAGTACATTTGGAACACATTCTAAGAGGGGGTTCCACAATGGCTTCCAAACATATTGAACAAGGAGTTTCCTCTATGTCAGACATGTTTAACAGACTAGTAATGAGACAAGCAAGCTTGGAAAACACTTTAATAAATGTGAAACAGCAATTAAATAAAAACATTACTGTGCCTTTAAGAGAAAAAAACTAGCACTTAAACTGCAAAACAGTGTAAAAATATAGTGAAGTCTTTGAAATGTTTACAGTGTGTGTAAGGGACTAAGGCAACATTGCACCCACTTGCAAATGGATGATTAACCCCTTAGGCCCCAAACCGGATTTAAAAAAACATTAAGCACCGTTAAAATACAGTTAAGCACCTTGCCACAGCTCTGCTGAGGCTCCTACCTGCCCTCAAATACTATTTAGGGAAGAAATAAACCCTCTATAGTGGTCCTCAGGTGCCAGAGGGCTCCTCTAGGGAAGCTGTATGTCTCAGTCTGAAGAAAACTGCGCATCTAGAGCGCGAAAATAGGCCCCTCCCACCATGTACTGGATGCCAGAGGGGCCTTAAGAAAATACTCCTAGGAGTAACTGACTAGCCATGTGGAAACTAGGCCCCAATAAAGACATTTCCCTCAGAGAAAAAAACGTCCTATTTATGAAACCTGTAAACGTTTTGTCTCTAATTAATATGAGTATTAACATGAGTATTACCCTGTTTTGTAAACATGATCCCAGTCGTTGTTAAATCACTGCATCTAGCTTACCTCAAATACATAAGGCTCTGTCAGCATTTTCTAGAACTTATCATCTCTCTAGAAATAAAATTACTGAACATACCTCAAAGCAGGTAATCTGCAGGCCGTTCCCCCAACTGAAGTTTTCCCATACTCTTCAGTTATGTGTGAGAACAGCAATGGACCTTAATTACAAACCGCTAAGATCATCAACCTCCAAGCAGAATTCTTCTTCTAATTTCTGCCTGAGAGAAAAACAGTACAACGCCAGTACCGTTTAAAAATAACAAACTCTTGATTGAAGGTAAAACTACACTAAGTCACCACATATCTCTTGATACTTCCTATCTTGTCGAGAGCTGCAAGAGAATGACTGGAGGTGGGGGTTAGGGGAGGAGCTATATAGACAGCTCTGCTGTGGGTGTCCTCTTGCAGCTTCCTTTTGGGAAGGAGAATATCCCACATGTAATGGATGAACCCATGGACTGGATACACCTTACAAGAGAAAACTCAAATCAAAGGCACTAGAATTAAACTAAGACAACTGCCTGAAGAACATTTCTACCAAAGGCTGCTTCTGAAGAAGCAAACACATCAAAATGGTAACATTTATTAAAAGTATGCAAAGAAGACCAAGTTGCTGCTTTGCAAATTTGATCAACTGAAGCTTCATTATTGAAATTTTTAATCCTTTTTTTTTTGGGGGGGTGGGGATTTTAGGAGTTTATTTTTATGTATTAACCCCTAAAGCTAAGTCTAACCCTAACACTAACACCCCCCTAAGTTAAATATAATTTAAATCTAACGAAATAAAATAACTCTTATTAAATAAATTATTCCTATTTAAAGCTAAATACTTACCTGTAAAATAAACCCTAATATAGCTACAATATAAATTATAATTATATTGTAGCTATTTTAGGATTTATATTTATTTTACAGGCAACTTTGTATTTATTTTAACTAGGTACAATAGCTATTAAATAGTTAATAACTATTTAATAGCTACCTAGTTAAAATAATTACAAAATTACCAGTAAAATAAATCCTAACCTAAGTTACAATTAAACCTAACACTACACTATCAATAAATTAATTAAATAAACTACCTACAATTATCTACAATTAAATCAACTAAACTAAATTACAAAAAAACCACTAAATTACAAAAACAAACAAACACTAAAATACAAAAAATAAGAATTTTAAACTAATTACACCTACTCTAAGCCCCCTAAAAAAATAACAAAGCCCCCCAAAATAAAAAAATGCCCTACCCTAATCTAAAATAAAAAGTTTACAGCTCTTTTACCTTACCAGCCCTTAAAAGGGCCTTTTGCGGGGCATGCCCCAAAGAAAACAGCACTTTTGCCTGTAAAAAAACATACAATACCCATCCAACATTACAACCCACCACCCACATACCCCTAATCTAACCCAAACCCCCCTTAAAAAACTAACACTAAGACCCTGAAGATCTTCCTACCTTGTCTTCAAGGTGCAGGGTTTAGCGATAGCGGGGTCGGCAGATTAGGGGTTAATAAGTGTAAGGTTAGGGGTGTTTAGACTGCATGTTAGGGTGTTAGGTGCAGACTTAAGAAGTGTTTCCCCATAGGAAACAATGGGGCTGCGTTAGGAGCTGAAAGCTGCTTTTTTGCAGGTGTTAGTTTTTTTTTCAGCTCAAACTGCCCCATTGTTTCCTATGGGGGAATCGTGCACGAGCACGTTTTTGAAGCTGGCCGCGTCCGTAAGCAACGCTGGTATTGAGAGTTGCAGTGGCGGTAAACATGCCTGTACGCTCCCTTTTTGGAGCCTAACGCAGCCATTCAGACAACTCTAAATACCAGCGTTGTTTAAAAGGTGCGGGGGGGGGGAAAACACGCGTAGCTAACGCACCCCTTCTAACGCAAAACTCTAAATCTAGGCGCAAAAATGTTAATGTTTAAAAAGATAGATAATCCTTTTATTTACCATACCCCAGTTTTGCATAACCAACACTGTTATAGAAATAACATAAGTTAAGAAAGAACTTACCTGATAAATTAATTTGTTTTATAGTGGCAAGAGTCCATGAGCTAGTGACGTATGAGATATACATTTCTACCAGGAGGGGGCAAAGTTTCCCAAACCTCAAAATGCTTATAAATACACCTTCCACCTCACTCATAACTTAGTTTAACGTGTAGCCAAGATGTGAGGTATAAAAGAAGGCGTAAAAAGCATACAAAAAGAGAAATTTATACAAAAAAATCATAACCACAAAAAATACAGTGGGTCTCATGGACTCGTGCCACTATGAAAGAATTAATTTATCAGGTAAGTTCTTACATAAATTATGTTTTCTTTCATGTAAGTGGCAAGAGCCCATTTTCTAGTGACGTATAGGATATAATACCCAAGATACACAAATCACTAGAGAGTGAAGGATAAAATAACAACAGCTAAATCCGCTGAGAAATTAAATCCAAAAAAATAATTGTTTTCTTTAAAAATTTCAAAAAAACAAAATTTATGCTTACCTGATAAATTTCTTTCTCTTGTGGTGTATCCAGTCCACGGGTTCATCCATTACTTGTTGGATATTCTCCTTCCCAACAGGAAGCTGCAAGAGGACACCCACAGCAGAGCTGTCTATATAGCTCCTCCCCTAACCCCCACCTCCAGTCATTCGACCGAAAACAAGTAAGAAAAAGGAGAAACTATAGGGTGCAGTGGTGACTGTAGTTTAAAAAATAAAAACACCTGCCTTAAAGTGACAGGGCGGGCCGTGGACTGGATACACCACAAGAGAAAGAAATTTATCAGGTAAGCATAAATTTTGTTTTCTCTTGTAAGGTGTATCCAGTCCACAGGTTCATCCATTACTTGTGGGATACCAATACCAAAGCTTTAGGACACGGATGAAGGGAGGGACAAGGCAGGCACTTAAGCGGAAGGCACCACTGCCTGTAAGACCTTTCTCCCAAAAATAGCCTCCGAGGAAGCAAAAGTATCAAATTTGTAGAATTTAGAAAAAGTATGAAGCGAAGACCAAGTCGCGGCCTTACAAATCTGTTCAACAGAGGCCTCATGTTTAAAAGCCCATGTGGAAGCTACCGCTCTAGTAGAATGAGCTGTAATTCTTTCAGGAGGCTGCTGGCCAGCAGTCTCATAAGCTAAACGGATTATGCTTCTCATCCAAAAAGAAAGAGAAGTTGCCAAAGCCTTTTGGCCTCTCCTCTTTCCAGAGTAAACAACAAACAATGCAGATGTTTGACGAAAATCCTTAGTAGCTTGCAAATAAAACTTTAAAGCATGCACCACGTCAAGGTTGTGTAACAGACGTTCCTTCTTTGAAGAAGGATTAGGACACAGTGACGGAACAACAATTTCCTGATTGATATTCCTATTAGATACTACCTTAGGAAGAAACCCAGGTTTGGTACGCAAAACTACCTTATCTGCATGGAAGATCAGATAAAGGGAATCACACTGTAAGGCAGATAACTCTGAAACTCTTCGAGCCGAAGAGATAGCTACTAAAAACAGAACTTTCCAAGATAAAAGCTTGATATCTATGGAATGCAAGGGTTCAAACGGAACCCCTTGAAGAACTTTAAAACTAAATTTAAACTCCATGGCGGAGCAACAGGTTTAAGCATAGGCCTGATTCTAACCAAAGCCTGACAAAACGCCTGAACGTCTGGAACATCAGCCAGACGCTTGTGCAAAAGAATAGACAGAGTAGAAATCTGTCCCTTTAAGGAACTAGCCGATAATCCCTTTTCCAATCCTTCATGGAGAAAAGATAGTATCCTAGGAATCCTGACCTTACTCCACGAGTAACCCTTGGATTCACACCAATGAAGATATTTACACCATATCTTATGATAGATTTTCCTGGTGACAGGCTTTCGAGCCTGAATCAAGGTATCAATGACCGACTCAGAGAAACCACGTTTTGATAAAATCAAGCGTTCAATCTCCAAGCAGTCAGACGCAGAGAAACTAGATTTGGATGTTTGAATGGACCTTGGAGTAGAAGGTCCTGCCTCAGCGGCAGAGTCCATGGTGGAAAGGATGACATGTCCACCAGATCTGCATACCAAGTCCTGCGTGGCCACGCAGGTGCTATCAAAATCACCAAAGCTCTCTCCTGCTTGATCTTGGCAATCAGACGAGGGAGGAGAGGAAATGGTGGAAACACATAAGCCAGGCTGAAGGACCAGGGCACTGCTAGAGCATCTATCAGCGTTGCCTGGGGATCCCTTGACCTGGACCCGTAACGAGGAAGCTTGGCGTTCTGACGAGATGCCATCAGATCAATTTCTGGTTTGCCCCATAGTTGAATCAGCTGGGCAAATACCTCCGGATGGAGCTCCCACTCCCCTGGATGAAAAGTCTGCCGACTTAGAAAGTCCGCCTCCCTGTTCTCTACTCCTGGGATATGGATAGCTGAGAGGTGGCAAGAGTGAACCTCTGCCCATAGAATTATTTTGGAAACCTCCATCATTGCCAGGGGACTCCTTGTTCCCCCCTGATGTTTGATATAGGCTACAGTCGTGATATTGTCCAACTGAAATCTGATGAATCTGACCGCAGCTAGCTGAGGCCAAGCCTGAAGAGCATTGAATATCGCTCTTAGCTCCAGAATGTTTATCGGAAGGAGGGCCTCCTCCTGAGTCCACGAGCCCTGAGCCTTCAGGGAATTCCAGACTGCGCCCCAGCCCAGAAGGCTGGCATCTGTCGTCACTATAGTCCACTCTGGCCTGCGGAAACTCATACCCCTGGACAGATGGACCCGAGATAACCACCAGAGAAGAGAATCCCTGGTCTTTTGATCCAGATTTAACAGAGGAGACAAATCTGTGTAGTCCCCATCCCACTGATTGAACATGCAAAGTTGCAGTGGTCTGAGATGTAGGCGGGCAAACGGAACTATGTCCATTGCCGCTACCATCAGGCCGATCATTTCCATACACTGAGCCACTGACGGCTGAGAAGTGGAATGGAGAACACGGCAAGAAGTTAGAAGCTTTGATATCCTGACCTCTGTCAGAAAAATTTCTACCGAATCTATCAGAGTTCCAAGGAAGGAAACTCTTGTGAGGAGGGAGAGTGAACTCTTTTCTCTGTTCACCTTCCACCCGTGAGACCTCAGAAAGACCAGAACAATGTCCGTATGGGACTTGGCGATTTGAGAAGTCGACGTCTGGATCAGGATGTCGTCTAGGTAAGGAGCCACCGCTATGCCCCGTGGCCTTAGAACCGCCAGTAGAGACCCTAGAACCTTCGTAAAGATTCTTGGCGCCGTGGCTAATCCGAAGGGAAGAGCCACAAACTGGTAATGCCTGTCTAGGAAGGCGAACCTGAGGAACTGATGATGATCTCTGTGAATCGACCCTCCTGGATCATAGGGAGGATGGTTCAGATTGTCTCCATCTTGAAAGATGGGACCCTGAGAAATTTGTTTAGGATCTTGAGATCCAAGATTGGTCTGAACGTTCCCTCTTTTTTTGGAACTATAAACAGGTTTGAATAGAAACCCTGCCCCTGTTCCTCCCTTGGAACTGGGTGGCTCACTCCCATAACCAGTAGGTCTTGAACGCAACGTAAGAATGCCTCTCTCTTTATCTGGTTTGTAGATAGTTGTGAGAGGTGAAATCTCCCCTTTGGAGATGAACCTTTGAATTCCAGAAGATATACCTTGGAAACAATCTCTAGTGCCCAGGGATCCTGGACGTCTCTTGCCCAAGCCTGAGGGAAGAGAGAAAGTCTGCCCCCTACTAGATCCGGTCCCGGATCGGGGGCTACTCCTTCATGCTGTCTTAGAGGCAGCAGCAGGTTTTTTGGCCTGCTTCCCTTTGTTCCAAGCCTGGTTAGGTCTCCAGACTGGTTTGGACTGGGCGGAATTTCCCTCTTATTTTGCATTAGAGGAAGCTGAAGCTGCGCCACTCTTGAAGTTTCGAAAGGAACGAAAATTATTCTGTTTGGTCCTTAACTTATTGGACCTATCCTGAGGAAGGGCGTGACCTTTTCCTCCAGTAATATCAGAAATGATCTCCTTCAGACCAGGCCCGAATAGGGTCTGTCCCTTGAAGGGGATGTTAAGAAGCTTAGACTTTGAAGTAACGTCTGCTGACCAGGACTTAAGCCATAACGCCCTACGCGCCAGAATGGCAAAACCTGAATTCTTACCCGTTAGTTTGGTTAAATGAAAAACGGCGTCAGAGATAAAGGAATTAGCTAACTAAAGAGCTTTAATCCTGTCTAAAATCTCGTCTAACAGGATCTCCACCTGTAGAGCCTCCTCAAGAGACTCGAACCAAAAAGCCGCTGCAGCAGTGACTGGGGCAATGCATGCAAGAGGCTGGAGAATAAAACCTTGATGAATAAAACATTTCTTAAGGAGACCCTCCAATTTTTTATCCATAGGAGCTAGGAAAGCACAACTGTCCTCGACGGGGATAGTTGCACACTTAGCTAGGATAGAGACTGCTCCCTCCACCTTAGGGACCGTCTGCCACGAGTCCCGTGTGGCGGCATCTATGGGAAACATCTTTTTAAAAGCAGGAGGGGGAGAGAACGGCACACCTGGTCTATCCCATTCCTTAGTAATAATTTCTGAAAACCTCTTAGGGACTGGAAAAACATCAGTGTAAACAGGCACTGCAAAGTATTTGTCCATCTTACATAATTTCTCTGGAACAGGTTCGCAGTCATCCAGAGTCGCTAAAACCTCCTTAAGCAATAAGCGGAGGTGTTCAAGTTTAAATTTAAACGCTGTCATTTCAGAGTCAGACTGAAGCAACGCCTTCCCTGAATCTGAAATGTCACCCACAGATAGAAGCTCTCCTGCCTCGGCTTCTGAGTATTGTGAGGGTATATCGGACACAGGTATTAAAGCGTCAGAAAGCTCTGTATTTGTTCTAGCCCCAGAGCTGTCTCGCTTTCCTTGTAACCCTGGCAGTTTGGACAATACCTCTGAGAGGGTAGCATTCATAACTGCCGCCATGTCCTGTAAGGTAAAAGAATTAGACGCGCTAGATGTACTTGGCGTCACTTGAGCGGGAGTTATAGGTTCTGACACATGGGGAGAGCTAGATGGCATAATCTCCCTTTTTTCAGTCAGAGAATCCCCTGGAGATAAATCTTTAAGCGCCATAATATGGTCTTTATAGTTTATAGAAATTTCAGTACATTTGGTACACATTCTAAGAGGGGGTTCCACAATGGCTTCCAAACATATTGAACAAGGAGTTTCCTCTATGTCAGACATGTTTAACAGACTAGTAATGAGACAAGCAAGCTTGGAAAACACTTTAATAAATGTGAAACAGCAATTAAATAAAAACATTACTGTGCCTTTAAGAGAAAAAAACTAGCACTTAAACTGCAAAACAGTGTAAAAATATAGTGAAGTCTTTGAAATTTTTACAGTGTGTGTAAGGGACTAAGGCAACATTGCACCCACTTGCAAATGGATGATTAACCCCTTAGGCTCCAAACCGGATTTAAAAAACATTAAGCACCGTTAAAATACAGTTAAGCACCTTGCCACAGCTCTGCTGAGGCTCCTACCTGCCCTCAAATACTATTTAGGGAAGAAATAAACCCTCTATAGTGGTCCTCAGGTGCCAGAGGACTCCTCTAGGGAAGCTGTATGTCTCAGTCTGAAGAAAACTGCGCATCTAGAGCGCGAAAATAGGCCCCTCCCACCATGTACTGGATGCCAGAGGGGCCTTAAGAAAATACTCCTAGGAGTAACTGACTAGCCATGTGGAAACTAGGCCCCAATAAAGACATTTCCCTCAGAGAAAAAAACGTCCTATTTATGAAACCTGTAAACGTTTTGTCTCTAATTAATATGAGTATTAACATGAGTATTACCCTGTTTTGTAAACATGATCCCAGTCGTTGTTAAATCACTGCATCTAGCTTACCTCAAATACATAAGGCTCTGTCAGCATTTTCTAGAACTTATCATCTCTCTAGAAATAAAATTACTGAACATACCTCAAAGCAGGTAATCTGCAGGCCGTTCCCCCAACTGAAGTTTTCCCATACTCTTCAGTTATGTGTGAGAACAGCAATGGACCTTAATTACAAACCGCTAAGATCATCAACCTCCAAGCCTGAGAGAAAAACAGTACAACGCCAGTACCGTTTAAAAATAACAAACTCTTGATTGAAGGTAAAACTACACTAAGTCACCACATATCTCTTGATACTTCCTATCTTGTCGAGAGCTGCAAGAGAATGACTGGAGGTGGGGGTTAGGGGAGGAGCTATATAGACAGCTCTGCTGTGGGTGTCCTCTTGCAGCTTCCTTTTGGGAAGGAGAATATCCCACAAGTAATGGATGAACCCGTGGACTGGATACACCTTACAAGAGAAAACTCAAATCAAAGGCACTAGAATTAAACTGAGACAACTGCCTGAAGAACATTTCTACCAAAGGCTGCTTCTGAAGAAGCAAACACATCAAAATGGTAACATTTATTAAAAGTATGCAAAGAAGACCAAGTTGCTGCTTTGCAAATTTGATCAACTGAAGCTTCATTATTGAAAGCCCAAGAAGTGGCAACTGATCTAGTAGAATGAACTGTAATTCTCTGAGGCGGAGACTGCCCCACCTCCAAATAAGCTTTGTGAATCAAAAGTTTCAACCAAGATGCCAGAGAAATAGCAGAGGCTTTCTGACCTTTCCTTGAGCCAGAAAAAAATAACAAATAGACTAGAAGTCTTTCTGAAATCTTTAGTAGCCTCAACATAATATTTCAAAGCTCTTACCACATCCAAAGAATGTAAAGACCTTTCAAGAGTATTCTTAGGATTAGGACACAAAGAAGGAACAATAATTTCCCTATTGATGTTGTTAGAATTGACCACTTTAGGCAAAAATGTAAATGAAGTCCGCAAAACAGCTTTATCTTGATAGAAAATCAGATAAGGAGATTCACAAGAGAGAGCAGACAATTCAGAAACTCTTCTAGCAGAAGAGATAGCCAAAAGAAATAACACTTTCCAAGAAAGTAATTTAATATCCAGAGAATACATAGGCTCAAAAGGAGGAACCTGTAAAATCTTCAAAAACTTCATCAGATAGGAGAGACCTTCAACGTTTATTTGAAGGCAGAATAGCAGTCATAGCCTTCTCTATGGCTGCAGCAATATAATCTTTTATATCTACAGGATTAGACTGTGAAGGTTTAACAGTAGATATTTGTACTTATAGAAACATTATCAGCATGTAATAACTTTTCATAACAAGTGTTACATATTTGAGCTGAATAAGTAAGATCAGCTAATTTACAACATACACACTTAGCTTCGGTAGAATTGTGTTCATGCAGCTTGGTTCCTACAGTAACATCAGAGGCAGGATCAGTTTGAGATCTTGCAAAATGTAACAAAAAAGAAAAAATAACATTTAAATAAAATATCCAATTTCTTCAAAATAGCAGTTTTAGGAATGGGAAAAAATGCTTATGATAAAAAAAAATGATGCAAAAGTAAAATCAAAAGCAAGCAACCTAGCCCTCTATCAATCAAATGAGAGCAGAGAGCAAAAGAGGGAGAGACTTAATATAACAAATTTTGGTGCCAAGAATGGTGCAAATGCAGAGAAAAAAACTTTTTGCGCCAAAGCTTAACAAATGAAATGACGCAAGCCGCGTCATATCAGGCGCGACTTCACGCAAAAAAAACTTGCGTCAAGAAAGTAGAAAGAAATGCCGTGACTCGGGTCACGGCAGCTGCGACTTCATGCAAAAAAATTTCACTACAAAAATGTTGCAATAAAAAGTAACATTCTGTGTCATCACGAGCCTAAGCCCACGAATATTTTGAAAAAAACAGACTCCAAGTTACAACTAACTGGAACTAGGGTGACCACATATCCAAATTGCCATTCAGGGACACCCCCCAGACCCCCCCCCGGAAAGCCCGGGCTGCCCCCCTCCCTCTGGACCGCAACCCCCCCCCGGGCCGCAACCCCCCCTGGACCGCAACCCCCCCAAAAAAGGTGATTTTGATACCTTTTTATTTTTGTGCCAAATTTTGAAAGGAGAAAAAAATGGTCACCACTTTAGACAGGTTTACACAATGTGTACCTGCTTTAACTAAGTCAGCTGTGGAATACTTTGTACATTACCCATCCATCCCATAAGGGATACTTATTTACATGAGCGCACTGTATTGAATTTATGCTCTAGTGCTATAAACATATTTCTGCCTGTGCAGTTTTTATTATTTGTGATTGTCTTCCTGGGTCTAAAATGAGGCATCCGGCTTCCTCCAATAACAGCGTTGAATCAGACACTGATTCCCCTGGGGGGAACCTGTGATTGGAAGATGACCTATCAATCATTTCTGACATCAGAAATGGCTTGTGAGACCGGAGGAAGCTGGAGCTGCTGTGAAGTTTAAAAGGTAAGTATTTTTTCACAACAGGAGTGAAATGTAAATTTTGATGAATTAAAGTGCCCCTGTTTTTAATCAAAGTTTTAAAAACCGGGCACTTTAGCATCAAAATTTACATTCACTTTAACTATCCCTTTAACTGCAAAGGGCTCCAATGTGTGTGTGTATATATACATATGTATTTATGTGTTTATATGAGAATATATGTCTGTAAATACATAAATACAAATATAAATAATTCTGTACATACATATGAAGATATATACAGCCGTTTGCTTGCCTTTTAATTTTTCAAACACATAAGACCTCATATCTTTGAGTCCTTATAACTTTTTTATGCAATATTGTTTTCTTAATATTTTTTATTAATGTTATTGTGAGTGTAACTGTACTTTGTAATTTATTTTTTTATGTGTTTTTTGACACTTTTTCGTTTCACAAAACAGTTAATAAGAGCTCTGAGGTTGCAGTAAAAATTCTAGCATAAATCGTGATTGATCTCAGGCATTCGCATTTACTTTTAACTTGTAATACGAGCGCTCCTTTCCGACACGCACAAACAACCGCGATAAACCAGACATCGCTCATGCATAACTGTTAGCTTTTCATGGTTCAAATAGGGCATGTAATTCTAAACAACTTTCCTATTTACTTGAATAACCAATTTTGCTTTATTCTCTTGGTATTCTTAGTTGAAAGCAAAACCTAGGAGATTCATATGCTAATTTCTTAGAAATTGAAGGTTGCCTCTAATCTAAATGCATTTTGACAGTTTTTCACCACTAGGGGCATTAGTTCATGTGTTTCATATAGATAACTGAGCTCAAGCACGTGAATTTACCGAGGAGTGAGCACTGATTGGCTAAAATGCAAGTCTGTCAAGAGAATTGAAATAAGGGGGCAGTCTGCAGAGGTTTAGATACAAGGAAATTAAAGAGGTAAAATGTGTATTATTATAAATGTGTTGGTTATGCAAAACTGGAGAATAGGTAATTAAGGGATTATTTATCTTTTAAAACAACAAAAATTCTGGTGTTGACTGTCACTAATTGCAAAGTGCAAAATTATGTAACATTAATATTAAAGGGACAGTCAAGTCCAAAAAAACTTTCATGTTTCAAATAGGGCATGTAATTTTAAACAACTTTCCAATTTACTTTTATCACCAATTTTGCTCTGTTCTCTTGGTATTCTTAGTTGAAAGTTAAACATAGGAGGTTCATATGCTAATTTCATATGCCTAGATTTAGAGTTCTGCGTTAGCCGTCAAAAGCAGCGTTAAGGGGTCCTAACGCTGCTTTTGGCCTCCCGCTGGTATTTAGAGTCGGCCAGGTAAAGGTGTACCGCTCACTTTCAAGCTACGACTTTTCCATACCGCAGATCCCCTTAATCCAATTGCGTATCCTATCTTTTCAATGGGATCTTCCTAATGCCGGTATTTAGAGTCTTGGCTGAAGTGAGCGGCAGACCCTCTACCGACAAGACTCCTAACGCTCATGGAAAGGCTGTAGTTAAGAGCTTTATGGGCTAACGCCGGTATATAAAGCTCTTAACTACAGTGCTCTAAAGTACACTAACAACCATAAACTACCTATGTACCCCTAAACCGAGGTCCCCCCCACATCGCCGCCACTATAATAAATATTTTTAACCCCTAATCTGCCGACCGCACATCGCCGCCACCTACATTATCCCTATGAACCCCTAATCTGCTGCCCCTAACATCGCCGACACCTACATAATATTTATTAACCCCTAATCTGCCCCCCCAACATTGCCGCCACCTAACTTCAAGTATTAACCCCTAATCTGCCGACCGGACCTCGCCGCTACTATAATAAATGTATTAACCCCTAAAGCTAACCCTAACCCTAACACCCCCCTAACTTAAATATAATTTTAATGTAACGAAATAAATGAACTGTTATTAACTAAAGTATTCCTATTTAAAACTAGATACTTACCTGTAAAATAAACCCTAATATAGCTACAATATAACAAATAATTATATTGTAGCTATTTTAGGATTTATATTTATTTTACAGGCAACTCTGTATTTATTTTAACTAGGTACAATAGCTATTAAATAGTTATTAACTATTTAATAGCTACCTAGTTAAAAATAATTACAAAATTACCTGTAAAATAAATCCTAACCTAAGTTACAATTAAACCTAACACTACACTATCATTAAATTAATTAAATAAATTAACTACCAATACCTACAATTAAATACAATTAAATAAACTAAACTAAATTACAAAAAAAACCACTAAATTACAGAAAATAAAAAAATATTACAAGAATTTTAAACTAATTACACCTAATCTAAGCCCCCTAATAAAATAAAAAAAACCAAAATAATAAAAGTCCCTACTCTATTCTACATTACAAAGTAATCAGCTCTTTTGCGGGGCATGCCCCAAAGTAATCAGCTCTTTTGCCTGTAAAAAAAAATACAACACCCCCCAACATTAAAACCCACCACCCACATACCCCTACTCTAACCCACCCAAACCCCTCTTAAATAAACCTAACACTACCCCCCTGAAGATCTTCCTACCATGAGTCGTCTTCACCCAGCCGGGCCGAAGTCTTTATCCGATGGGGCAGAAGAGGACATCCAGACCGGCAGAAGTCTTCATCCTATCCGGGCAGAAGAGGACATCCGGACCGGCAGACATCTTCATCCAAGCGGCATCTTCTATCTTCATCCATCCGGAGCAGAGCGGAGCCATCTTCTTCCCAGCCGACGCGGATCCATCCTCTTCAACCGACACCTACTCGCCGAATGAAGGTTCCTTTAAATGACATCATCCAAGATGGCGTCCCACTAATTCCGATTGGCTGATAGGATTCTATCAGCCAATCGGAATTAAGGTAGGAAAAATCTGATTGGCTGATTCAATCAGCCAATCAGATTCAAGTTCAATCCGATTGGCTGATCCAATCAGCCAATCAGATTGAGCTCGCATTCTACAATCAGCCAATCGGAATTCGAGGGACGCCATCTTGTATGACGTCATTTAAAGGAACCTTCATTCGGCGAGTAGGCATCAGTTGAAGAGGATGGATCCGCGTCGGCTGGGAAGAAAATGGCTCCGCTCTGGATGGATGAAGATAGAAGATGGCGCTTGGATGAAGATGTCTGCCGGTCCAGATGTCCTCTTCTGCCCGGATAGGATGAAGACTTCGGCCCGGCTGGGTGAAGACGACTCAAGGTAGGGGGTAGTTTTAGGTTTATTTAAGGGGGGTTTGGGTGGGTTAGAGTAGGGGTATGTGGGTGGTGGGTTTTAATGTTGGGGGGGTTGTATTTTTTTTTACAGGCAAAAACATAATTTATGCTTACCTGATAAATTCCTTTCTTCTGTTGTGTGATCAGTCCACGGGTCATCATTACTTCTGGGATATAACTCCTCCCCAACAGGAAATGCAAGAGGATTCACCCAGCAGAGCTGCATATAGCTCCTCCCCCCTACGTCACTCCCAGTCATTCGACCAAGAATCAACGAGAAAGGAGAAACCAAGGGTGAAGTGGTGACTGGAGTATAATTTAAAAGATATTTACCTGCCTTAAAAAACAGGGCGGGCCGTGGACTGATCACACAACAGAAGAAAGGAATTTATCAGGTAAGCATAAATTATGTTTTCTTCTGTTATGTGTGATCAGTCCACGGGTCATCATTACTTCTGGGATACCAATACCAAAGCAAAAGTACACGGATGACGGGAGGGATAGGCAGGCTCATTATACAGAAGGAACCACTGCCTGAAGAACCTTTCTCCCAAAAATAGCCTCCGAAGAAGCAAAAGTGTCAAATTTGTAAAATTTGGAAAAAGTATGAAGCGAAGACCAAGTTGCAGCCTTGCAAATCTGTTCAACAGAGGCCTCATTCTTAAAGGCCCAAGTGGAAGCAACAGCTCTAGTAGAATGAGCTGTAATTCTTTCAGGAGGCTGCTGTCCAGCAGTCTCATAGGCTAAACGAATTATGCTACGAAGCCAGAAGGAGAGAGAGGTAGCCGAAGCCTTATGACCTCTCCTCTGACCAGAGTACACGACAAACAGGGAAGACGTTTGTCGAAAATCCTTAGTTGCCTGCAAGTAGAACTTGAGGGCACGAACTACATCCAGATTGTGTAGAAGACGTTCCTTCTTTGAAGAAGGATTCGGGCACAGGGAAGGCACCACGATCTCTTGATTGATGTTCCTGTTAGTGACTACCTTAGGTAAGAACCCAGGTTTTGTAAGCAGAACTACCTTATCTGAATGAAAAATCAAATAAGGAGAATCACAATGTAAAGCTGATAACTCAGAGACTCTCCGAGCCGAAGAAATAGCCATTAAAAATAACACTTTCCAAGATAACAACTTTATATCAATGGAATGAAGGGGTTCAAACGGAACTCCTTGTAGAACGTTAAGAACAAGGTTTAAACTCCATGGCGGAGCAACCGTTTTAAACACAGGCTTGATCCTAGCTAAAGCCTGACAAAAGGCCTGGACGTCTGGATTTTCTGACAGACGCCTGTGTAACAAGATGGACAGAGCTGAGATCTGTCCCTTTAATGAGCTAGCCGATAAACCCTTTTCTAAACCTTCTTGTAGAAAGGACAATATCCTAGGAATCCTAACCTTACTCCAGGAGTAACCTTTGGATTCGCACCAGTATAGGTATTTACGCCATATCTTATGGTAAATCCTTCTGGTAACAGGCTTCCTAGCCTGTATCAGGGTATCAATAACCGACTCAGAAAACCCACGTTTTGATAAAATCAAGCGTTCAATTTCCAAGCAGTCAGCTTCAGAGAAGTTAGATTTTGATGTTTGAATGGACCCTGTATCAGAAGGTCCTGTCTTAGAGGTAGAGACCAAGGCGGACAGGATGACATGTCCACTAGATCTGCATACCAAGTCCTGCGTGGCCATGCAGGCGCTATTAGAATCACTGATGCTCTCTCCTGTTTGATTTTGGCAATCAATCGAGGAAGCAGCGGGAAGGGTGGAAACACATAAGCCATCCCGAAGTTCCAAGGTGCTGTCAAAGCATCTATCAGAACCGCTCCCGGATCCCTGGATCTGGACCCGTAGCGAGGAAGTTTGGCGTTCTGGCGAGACGCCATGAGATCTATCTCTGGTTTGCCCCAACGTCGAAGTATTTGGGCAAAGACCTCCGGATGAAGTTCCCACTCCCCCGGATGAAAAGTCTGGCGACTCAAGAAATCCGCCTCCCAGTTCTCCACTCCCGGGATGTGGATTGCTGACAGGTGGCAAGAGTGAGACTCTGCCCAGCGAATTATCTTTGATACTTCCATCATTGCTAGGGAGCTTCTTGTCCCTCCCTGATGGTTGATGTAAGCTACAGTCGTGATGTTGTCCGACTGAAACCTGATGAACCCCCGAGTTTTTAACTGGGGCCAAGCTAGAAGGGCATTGAGAACTGCTCTCAATTCCAGAATGTTTATTGGCAGGAGACTTTCCTCCTGACTCCATTGTCCCTGAGCCTTCAGAGAATTCCAGACAGCGCCCCAACCTAGTAGGCTGGCGTCTGTTGTTACAATTGTCCAGTCCGGCCTGCTGAATGGCATCCCCCTGGACAGATGTGGCCGAGAAAGCCACCATAGAAGAGAGTTTCTGGTCTCTTGATCCAGATTCAGAGTAGGGGACAAGTCTGAGTAATCCCCATTCCACTGACTCAGCATGCACAATTGCAGCGGTCTGAGATGTAGACGTGCAAAGGGTACTATGTCCATTGCTGCTACCATTAAGCCGATCACCTCCATGCATTGAGCTACTGACGGGAGTTGAATGGAATGAAGGACACGGCATGCATTTAGAAGCTTTGTTAATCTGTCTTCTGTCAGATAAATCTTCATTTCTACAGAATCTATAAGAGTCCCCAAGAATGGAACTCTTGTGAGAGGAAAGAGAGAACTCTTCTTTTCGTTCACTTTCCATCCATGCGACCTTAGAAATGCCAGAACTAACTCTGTATGAGACTTGGCAGTTTGAAAGCTTGAAGCTTGTATCAGAATGTCGTCTAGGTACGGAGCTACCGAAATTCCTCGCGGTCTTAGTACCGCCAGAAGGGCACCCAGAACCTTTGTGAAGATTCTTGGAGCCGTAGCCAATCCGAATGGAAGAGCTACAAACTGGTAATGCCTGTCTAAGAAGGCAAACCTTAGATACCGGTAATGATCTTTGTGAATCGGTATGTGAAGGTAAGCATCCTTTAAATCCACTGTGGTCATGTACTGACCCTTTTGGATCATGGGTAAGATTGTCCGAATAGTTTCCATTTTGAACGATGGAACTCTTAGGAATTTGTTTAGGATCTTTAAATCCAAGATTGGCCTGAAAGTTCCCTCTTTTTTGGGAACCACAAACAGGTTTGAGTAAAACCCTTGTCCTTGTTCCGACCGCGGAACCGGATGGATCACTCCCATTAATAACAGATCTTGTACACAGCGTAGAAACGCTTCTTTCTTTATCTGGTTTGTTGACAACCTTGACAGATGAAATCTCCCTCTTGGGGGAGAGAATTTGAAGTCTAGAAGGTATCCCTGAGATATGATCTCTAGCGCCCAGGGATCCTGAACATCTCTTGCCCAAGCCTGGGCGAAGAGAGAGAGTCTGCCCCCCACTAGATCCGGTCCCGGATCGGGGGCCCTCGATTCATGCTGTCTTTGGGGCAGCAGCAGGTTTCCTGGCCTGCTTGCCCTTGTTCCAGGACTGGTTAGGTTTCCAGCCTTGTCTGTAACGAGCAACAGCTCCTTCCTGTTTTGGTGCAGTGGAAGTTGGTGCTGCTCCTGTTTTGAAATTCCGAAAGGGACGAAAATTAGACTGTCTAGCCTTAGCTTTGGCTTTGTCTTGAGGCAGGGCGTGGCCCTTACCTCCTGTAATGTCAGCGATAATTTCTTTCAAACCGGGCCCAAATAAAGTTTGCCCCTTGAAAGGTATATTAAGTAATTTGGACTTAGAAGTTACATCAGCTGACCAGGATTTTAGCCACAGCGCCCTACGTGCCTGAATGGCGAATCCTGAGTTCTTAGCCGTAAGTTTGGTTAAATGTACTACGGCCTCCGAAATGAATGAATTAGCTAGTTTAAGGACTCTAAGCCTGTCCGTAATGTCGTCCAGCGTAGCTGAACTAAGGTTCTCTTCCAGAGACTCAATCCAAAATGCTGCCGCAGCCGTAATCGGCGCGATGCATGCAAGGGGTTGCAATATAAAACCTTGTTGAACAAACATTTTCTTAAGGTAACCCTCTAATTTTTTATCCATTGGATCTGAAAAAGCACAGCTATCCTCCACCGGGATAGTGGTACGCTTAGCTAAAGTAGAAACTGCTCCCTCCACCTTAGGGACCGTTTGCCATAAGTCCCGTGTGGTGGCGTCTATTGGAAACATCTTTCTAAATATTGGAGGGGGTGAGAACGGCACACCGGGTCTATCCCACTCCTTAGTAACAATTTCAGTTAGTCTCTTAGGTATAGGAAAAACGTCAGTACTCGCCGGTACCGCAAAGTATTTATCCAACCTACACAATTTCTCTGGTATTGCAACAGTGTTACAATCATTAAGAGCCGCTAAAACCTCCCCTAGTAATACACGGAGGTTCTCCAATTTAAATTTAAAATTTGAAATATCTGAATCCAATCTGTTTGGATCAGAACCGTCACCCACAGAATGAAGCTCTCCGTCCTCATGCTCTGCAAGCTGTGATGCAGTATCAGACATGGCCCTAGTATTATCAGCGCACTCTGTTCTCACCCCAGAGTGATCACGCTTGCCTCTTAGTTCTGGTAATTTAGCCAAAACTTCGGTCATAACAGTAGCCATATCTTGTAATGTTATCTGTAATGGCCGCCCAGATGCACTAGGCGCCACAATATCACGCACCTCCCGGGCGGGAGATGCAGGTACTGACACGTGAGGCGAGTTAGTCGGCATAACTCTCCCCTCGCTGTTTGGTGAAATTTGTTCAATTTGTACAGATTGGCTTTTATTTAAAGTAGCATCAATACAGTTAGTACATAAATTTCTATTGGGCTCCACCTTGGCATTGGAACAAATGACACAGGTATCTTCCTCTGAATCAGACATGTTTAACACCCTAGCAATAAACTTGCAACTTGGTTACAATCTTATTTAACAAAAACGTACTGTGCCTCAAAGAAGCACTAAACGATTAAATGACAGTTGAAATAATGAACTGAAAAAACAGTTATAGCATCAATCCTTAAAAACAAAACAACTTTTAGCAAAGGTTTGTTCCCATTAGTAAAGTAACAATAATTAAATTTGAAGCATAAAAATTACAGAGCAACGTTTTTAATCACAGTCAATATATAAGTCTCACAGCTCTGCTGAGAGAATCTACCTCCCTCTAAAGAAGTTTGAAGACCCCTGAGTTCTGTTAGAGATGAACCGGATCATGCAGGAAATACAAGAGTAACTGACTGGAAATTTTTGATGCGTAGCAAAGAGCGCCAAAAACGGCCCCTCCCCCTCACACACAGCAGTGAGAGAGAAACGAAACTGTCACAATTAAAACAAGCAACTGCCAAGTGGAAAAATAATGCCCAAACATTTATTCACTCAGTACCTCAGAAAATGCAAACAATTCTACATTCCAGCAAAAACGTTTAACATAATAAATACCTATTAAAAAGGTTTAATGTACTTTTAACAGAGTAATTCCAGTGAATACCATCCCCAGAATACTGAAGTGTAGAGTATACATACATGTCATTATAACGGTATGGCAGGATTTTCTCATCAATTCCATTCAGAAAATAAAAACTGCTACATACCTCAATGCAGATTCATCTGCCCGCTGTCCCCTGATCTGAAGCTTTTACCTCCCTCAGATGGCCGAGAAACAGCAATATGATCTTAACTACTCCGGTTAAAATCATAGTAAAAACTCTGGTAGATTCTTCTTCAAACTCTGCCAGAGAGGCAATAACACGCTCCGGTGCTATTGTAAAATAACAAACTTTTGATTGAAGTTATAAAAACTAAGTATAATCACCATAGTCCTCTCACACATCCTATCTAGTCGTTGGGTGCAAGAGAATGACTGGGAGTGACGTAGGGGGGAGGAGCTATATGCAGCTCTGCTGGGTGAATCCTCTTGCATTTCCTGTTGGGGAGGAGTTATATCCCAGAAGTAATGATGACCCGTGGACTGATCACACATAACAGAAGAAAGAGCTGATTACTTTGGGGCATGCCCCACAAAAAGCCCTTTTAAGGGCTGGTAAATAGCTGATTACTTTGTAATGTAGAATAGGGTAGGGACTTTTATTATTTTTTTATTTTTTTTATTTTATTAGGGGGCTTAGATTAGGTGTAATTAGTTTAAAATTCTTGTAATATTTTTTTATTTTCTGTAATTTAGTGTTTGTTTGTTTTTGTAATTTAGTTTAGTTTATTTAATTGTATTTAATTGTAGGTATTGGTAGTTAATTTATTTAATTAATTTAATGATAGTGTAGTGTTAGGTTTAATTGTAACTTAGGTTAGGATTTATTTTACAGGTAATTTTGTAATTATTTTAACTAGGTAGCTATTAAATAGTTAATAACTATTTAATAGCTATTGTACCTAGTTAAAATAAATACAAAGTTGCCTGTAAAATAAATATAAATCCAAAAAATAGCTACAATATAATTATTTGTTATATTGTAGCTATATTAGGGTTTATTTTACAGGTAAGTATTTAGTTTTAAATAGGAATACTTTAGTTAATAAGAGTTAATTTATTTTGTTAGATTAAAATTATATTTAATTTAGGGGGGTGTTAGGGTTAGGGTTAGACTTAGCTTTAGGGGTTAATACATTTATTATAGTAGCGGTGAGGTCCGGTCGGCAGATTAGGGGTTATTACTTGAAGTTAGGTGGCGGCGAAGTTGGGGGGGGGCAGATTAGGGGTTAATAAATATTATGTAGGTGTCGGCGATGTTGGGGGCAGCAGATTAGGGGTTCCTAGGGATAATGTAGGTGGCGGCGGTGTCCGGAGCGGCAGATTAGGGGTTAATTGTGTAATGCAGGTGTCAGCGATAGCGGGGGCGGCAGATTAGGGGTTAATAAGTGTAAGGTTAGGGATGTTTAGACTCGGGGTTCATGTTAGGGTGTTAGGTGCAGACTTAGAAAGTGTTTCCCCATAGGAAACAATGGGGCTGCGTTTAGGAGCGGAACGCTGCTTTTTTGCAGGTGTTAGGTTTTTTTTCAGCCCAAACTGCCCCATTGTTTCCTATGGGGGAATCGTGCACGAGCACGTTTTTCCAGCTTACCGCTACCGTAGGCAACGCTGGTATTGAGGGTTGAAGGGAAGGTAAATTCTGCTCAACGCTCCCTTTTTGGAGCCTAACGCAGCCCTTCAGACAACTCTAAAGACCAGCGTTGTTTGGAAGCAGCGGTAGGAAAAAAAGCTGCGTTAGCTACGCGGGTCTTTACCGACAAAACTCTAAATCTAGCCGTTAGACCTTGAAGGCCGCCTCTAATCTAAATGCATTTTGATAGTTTTTCACCACTAGAGGGCATTAGTTCACGTGTTTCATATAGATAACATTGAGCTCATGCACATGAATTTACCATGGAGACAGCTCTGATTGGCTAAACTGCAAGTCTGTCAAAAGAACTGAAATAAGGGGGCAGTCTGCTGAGGCTTAGATACAAGGTAATTACAGAGGTAAAACGTGTATAATTATAACTGTGTTGGTTATGCAAAACTGGAGATTTGGTAATTAAGGGATTATTTATCTTTTAAAACAACAACAATTCTGGTGTTGACTGTCCCGTTAATGTTGGCTGTCCCTTTAATATTCACCATTTTTTTATTTAAAATATCAGACATTAGAAAGGGTCATTTAACAGTTAATATTACATTAAATCTTGCTTCAGATAACTTTAAGGGACATTGAACCAAATTTTTTTCTTTCATGATTCAGATTGAGTATGACATTTTAAGCAACTTTCTAATTTACTGCTATTATCAATTTGTCTTTGTTCTCTTGCTATCTTTATTTTAAAAGCAGGAATGTAAATCTTAGCAGCCAGCCCATTTTAGGTTCAGCACCATGGATAGCGCTTGCTTATTGGAGGCTTACATTTATCCACCAATAAGCAAGCATAACCCAGGTTCGCAACAAAAAATGGGCCGACTCCTATGCATCATATTCCTGCTTTTTAAATAAAAATAGCAAGAATACGAAGAAAAATTGATAATAGAAGTAAATTTTAAAGTTGCTTAAAACTGCATGCTCTTTCTAAATTATGAAAGAAAATGTTTTGGTTTAGTATCCCTTTAAAGGACATCTCCTCTGTATCTATTAATATAATAAACAGTGTCAATGAACAATTGGAAGCAATTCATACTTGAAGTCATTAGGAAAGAGACTATTTATTTTACTTTCACCCACACAATAGTTATTCCAGAATACATTATATATTTTCAGCGACAATCAGTCTATCACAAGTTAAAAACAGCAGTGCATCCCGTAACCTGGTTGGACTATGCAACCATTAAATGTGATATTAAATGGCCTACACACCCTACACACAATTTGATTGGCAACATAATGATATGCTGTTAGAACCAGAACTAATTAATGAGCATACAGGCAAAAATAACTCACAAATATTTTCACATAAATGCTAGTAAGGACTGTCATCCTACAGTATTATGAGAAGCACAAAAGTGTGTCATTTAAAGAAAGTAAATTAAACCAGGGGTCGACAAATCTGTTTAAAATTTAGGAGACAGTAAGAATATTTAGGAGTCAGGTACACTTTTAGGAGCCAGCCAGTGGTATTTGTATATAGATATATGGAGAATAACCCAAAAAACTTAGGAGCCAGGGGTAAAATTCTAGGAGCCAGTGGCTCCCAGGCTCCTGGGTTTGTCGAGCCCTGAATTAAACTAAATGTTATGCTAATTAGGATTAGAGTAAAACAGAATAAACAATATGTAAAATAAGTAACAAGACAGCAAGCATTAAAAAAAAAACTCATTATACAAATTTAAATAAAAGATTTAAAAAAATTAACAATTATTATTATTATTATCATGTATTTGTAGAGCGCCAACAGATTCCGCAGCGCTCATATTTATCACAAATTTATTGTGGTTAAATGTTAGCTAGGCTCTTGGGAGAAAAAAAATGATATATATACTGTATTACAAATGAGAGATGGCAGAAGAGATTGCAAAAAAAGTTGTCCCAGATCAGGTACAAATCCCTAAATTCTGAAATCCAGAATTTTTCATTAATGTTTTCAGAAATATAAAATTATTAAAAACTACCATTAAATATATATATATATACATACAAATCCCCTAATCCAGAATTCTAAAATCCAGAATGATTCCGAAATCCAGATGTTTTCATTAATATTTGTTTAGAATTAAAATTATTACAAATTAACATTTTTCCCTGCCAGTAAGTCACAATCTTCTCTGCCTGGGTTTATGCTTTAGTTTTTGTGTTATTAAATGGAAATGATTGCTAGTCTATATTTATTTAAAACTTCTACTTTTCTAATTACAGTATTTTACTTTCATTCCATCTCCAAGATGTCCCATTTTACAAATGCAAATATACAAATCTACCGAAATTGAAACTATTCCGAAATCCAATCCTTTTCTGGTCCCAAGCAGTTTGGATAAAGGGTTTTATCCAAAACCTGTATTTAAACATTTTCATAACCTACACAGTAATATTAATACTTTTTACCTTTGTGATTACCTTGTACCGAAGCCTCTACAGACTGGCTCCTTATGGCAGTTCTTTTGGCAAACTTGCATTTTGGCCAATCAGTGCTGATTCATAAATAACTGCACAATTGGCTAGATTACGAGTTTTGCGGTAAAGCTATACCGTTGACAAATTGGCCATTGTGCGTGGAATGGCAGGGAACGCATATTACGAGTCGCAGCAGTATAGCTGTACCGCAAGCACTTTAGCCTGTGTAACGCAACGTTAATTCCGCACTCAAAAAAATTATCCATACCGCCATCTGAGAGCAGTAGTTATGGATTTTGTGAAACAAAAATGTTTCACAAAACTCATAACTAAAATACCTATTAACCCCTAATCTGCTGCCCACCCACATCGCGACTATTAAATAAAGTTATTAACCCCTGATCTGCCGCCCACCCACATTGCCAACACTATTTAAATATTGTAACCCATAAACCGCCGCTTCCCGACATCGCCGACACTAAATAAACCTATTAACTCCTAAATCGCCAGCCCCCCACATCGTAACTACTAAACTAAACCTATTAACTCCTAAACGGACAGGTTTTTTTTTTTCATTTTATTAGAATAGTAATGTTAGGTTACTTTATAGTTTAAACTTATTTTTTTTTTATTTCACAGGTAAGTTTTTATTTATTTTAAGATAGTCATATTTTAATTTTAATTTAAAGTTAGAGGGGTGTTAGGTTTAGGGGTTAATAGTTTAATTTAGTGTTTTGCGATGAGGGGGGCGGCGGTTTAGGGGTTAATTTAGCTGTTGTGATGTCAGGGAGCGGCGGATTAGGGGTTAAAAAATGTATTTAGTGTCGGTGGTGTCAAGGAGCGGCGGATTAGGGGTTAATAACTTTATTTAGTGACGGCAATGTTGGGGAGCGGAGGATTATGGGTAATAGCTTTTATTAGTGTCGGCGATGCCGTGGAGGGGTAGATTAGGGATTAATAGCTTTTATTTAGTGTCGGCGATCTCGGGGGTGGCAGATTAGGGGTATTTAGACTAGGGGCCTATTTATCAATGTGTGAGCGGACATGATACGAAGTAGCGTATCATGTACGCCGCACATCAATAAAGGCCGACAGCATACGCTGTCAGTATTTATCATTGCACCAGCAGTTCTTGTGAACTGCTGGTGCAATGCCGCCCCTTGGGGGTGTCAAACCGATCGTATTCAATCGGGTTGATTTCTGTCAGCCGCCTCAGAGCAGGCTGACAAGTTATGGAGCAGCGGGCTTTATAAATATGCCCTAGGGGTTTATGTTAGGTTGTTAGGTTTAAATTTAACTAACTCTTTTCCCCATAGACATCAATGTGGTTGCGTTCCTGCGATTTCCATTCCGCACTTCAGGTGTTAGTTTTACCCCATTGATGTCTATAGGGGAAAGCGTGCATGAGCACGTCAAATCAGCCCTTGGCTTTTGTGCGGTATGGAGCCTAACGCCCCATAACGCACAGCACAAGGAGGCTTTTCAGTAACTCGTAATGGCAGCGATATGGAGAGTGCAATAACGCAATTTTTTGGTGTTATTCTCGCACCCTGTTTAGCGCAAAACTCGTAATCTAGGTGTATGTTATCTATGTGGCACACATTAAATAGCACTATCTAGCTGTGAACAAACTGTTGTAATACACTGAGATAAGAGGCGGCCTTCAATAGTTTAGAAATCAGTTTGAGCCTACCTAGGTTTAGCCTTAAAAAAAGAATACCAAGAGAACAAAGCAAATTTGATGATAAAAGTAAACTGGAAAGTTGCACACCCTATCTAAATCATGAAAGTTTTACTTGACTGTCCATTTCAGAATGTTACAAGAAGTACAAAATTCAAGAAAAGAAAGATAAATTGCCTGGTTCAGATGGTTTCAAAATAAATACTAAAATCAATTACTTTTTTCACAAAGGATGATTTTCTCTATAGAAGTGGGAAATGTATTCCACTAAAGGGATTTAAAAGGCAAATATTTATAAATGTTCATTGTCTAGCTTAATATCTATTAAAAATAAGCTCAAATTCCTTTTGTTTTCATTTTTTGTGTGGTTTCGCTGCAATCTTCATTTTAAAATACCCGGCTTTCCAAACCCACCTTGAGACTAATTTGCATTAGTCAATCACAGTGGGCAACCTGGGTTCTCTACTGCATGCCAGTTCCTGGTAGTGCGCATGAACTCACGCATGCGCTCTGTAATTAATTGTACAGTTTTGTTAAGATCAGGTAGGATTCGTGCTTAGTAGGAAGGCAACAGTTTACATGGTTACGGCCTTACAGCTTATTCAATATGTGAAAAATTGGACCATTATAAATATTTAAAAGAAGGAAGAGAAAGCCTTTGACCATGTAGATTGGTCGAAGCGCATTAAATAAATATGGTATGGGCCCTAAATGATAGCCAGGATCACACTGTTTATATATATATATATATATATATATATATATATATACTGTATATATATATATATATATATATATATATACACACACACACATACAGTATATATATATATATATATATATATATATATATATATATATATATTAGGCATAACTGAACAACAAATTAACTTGCAGCTCTCAATTCAAACAATCAATTTACCAAAATCCTTTATCATAAAATATTAACATTTTGGTCTAAAGTGCGATTGTCAGAGGAATTACATGAAAATCACATTATTCCGTCAGACTTATTGTTCATAATAAACAATAGTGTAAAAATGCATAATCTAAATAATGTGAACCCAAATTTGCTGCAGGTCAAAGATTGTTAAATGGACATTGTACACTAGTTTTGTCTTTGCATAAATGTTTTGTAGATGACCCATTTATATAGCCCATCTGGTAGTGTTTTTATAAAAAATGTATAGTTTTGCTTATTTTTTTAAGAACATTGTGCTGATTTTCAGACTCCTAACCAAGCCCCACAGTGCCAGATGTATACACGCATTTACAGACTCCTGCTGGCTCCTGTTTTTGTTATGTCTTTTCATATGCAGGGGAGAGGAGGTGGGGACTGTCTGTTCTTTTTGTTTAACCAGCCTCTTTCAGTGGGTGTCCCAGACTACCTCATCAACAATGCTCAACTGGGAGCTTCTAAGTAAGTTTTTTAAATGGTTTTATACTGGATTTTTAGATCAGTATCTGTGCATATTCTTCTTTATACTAGTGTCTATTACATGCAGTTATAGGAATATTGGTGTAAACTGTCCCTTTAAGCAATAGAACTGCACACTTTCAAAAGAAGAAACCTTCATTCTAAGCTGTCAATGAAATTATCTTGTAATTTCTGATCCGAGCCATTCAATACTTTTCTCATCGTTCTGTGGGATTACATTTCCATTGCAATGTCATTATTGCTACACTGAACACGTTTAATTGATAGAACTAGTTATAGGGTATGATTGCAAAAAAGATGCTGTATTACAAATGTAATTATTTCTGCACTGGATAACAGTTTGAAATTGAAACGTGAATATGCTGCCGACTTCAGGACAAACCGTGAGCAAGTCCTCTGCTGTCGGAGAAGCTACAGAACTAGAACGAGTAGGATTCTGTTTCCTTGACAACAAGACTAGGAGACTGACAAGGAAGAGAAAACAAGAATTTACAAGCGTTCTGTCTTGTCCTTAAAATAATGTGTTAGTGTTAATCTACATGCAAGTGTATAATGCATATTCCTAATTGTTATGAGGCAAAAAGTAATGTGCAAAGATAAAAGATGTTGTAAAAGTAAAGAATAATTTGCACATTGTGTTAAAAAACACTGTGTGAAGGAATAAAAAAAGAATAGTATGGAATGGTAGAAAAATATGTACAAGTTTCAGAAATATTTACTAGAAAAGTTTAAAAAAAACGAATATTTGTTTCTGTCTAGTGAGAGGGCATAAATAAAGAACCCTGAGTTTCTATCTAGTGAGAGAGGATAAATAAAGTACCATGAGTTTCAGTCCAGTGAGAGGGCATAAATAAAGTACTCTGAAATCCAGTCCAGTGAGAGGGCATAAATAAAGTACTCTGAAATCCAGTCCAGTGAGAGGGCATAAATAAAGTACCTTGAGTTTCAGTCTAGTGAGGGGGCATAAAATAAAAAGAACCCTGAGTTTCTGTCTAGTGAGAGGGCATAAATAAAGTACCCTGAGTTTCTGTCTAGTGAGAGGGCAAAAAATAAAGTACCCTGAGTTTCTGTCTAGTGAGAGGGCATAAATAAAGTACCCTGAGTTTCTGTCTAGTGAGAGGGCATAAATAAAGTAACCTGATTCTCTGTCTAGTGAGAGGCCATAAAGTACCCTGAGCTTCTGTCTAGTGAGAGGACATAAATAAAGCACCCTGAGTTTCTGTCTAGTGAGAGGGCATAAATAAAGTACCCTGAGTTTCTGTCTGAGAGGGCATAAATAAAGCACCCTGAGTTTCTGTCTGAGAGGACATAAATAAAGTACCCTGAGTTTCTGTCTAGTGAGAGAGGATAAATAAAATACCCTGAGTTTCTGTCTGAGAGGGCATAAATAAAGCACCCTGAGTTTCTGTCTGAGAGGACATAAATAAAGCACCCTGAGTTTCTGTCTGAGAGGACATAAATAAAGTACCCTGAGTTTATGTCTAGTGAGAGGGCATAAATAAAGTACCCTGAGTTTCTGTCTAGTGAGAGAGGATAAATAAAGTACTCTGAGTTTCTGTCTAGTGAGAGAGGATAAATAAAGTACCCTGAGTTTCTGTCTAGTGAGAAAGCATAAACAAAGCACCCTGAGATTCTGTCTAGTGAGAGAGGATAAATAAAGTACTCTGAGTTTCTGTCTAGTGAGAGAGGATAAATAAAGCACCCTGAGTTTCTGTCTAGTGAGAGAGGATAAATAAAGTACTCTGAGTTTCTGTCTAGTGAGAGAGGATAAATAAAGTACTCTGAGTTTCTGTCTAGTGAGAGAGGATAAATAAAGCACCCTGAGTTTCTGTCTAGTGAGAGAGGATAAATAAAGTACTCTGAGTTTCTGTCTAGTGAGAGAGGATAAATAAAGTACCCTGAGTTTCTGTCTAGTGAGAAAGCATAAACAAAGCACCCTGAGATTCTGTCTGAGAGGGCATAAATAAAGCACCCTGAGTTTCTGTCTGAGAGGGCATAAATAAAGCACCCTGAGTTTCTGTCTGAGAGGGCATAAATAAAGCACCCTGAGTTTCTGTCTGAGAGGGCATAAATAAAGCACCCTGAGTTTCTGTCTGAGAGGGCATAAATAAAGTACCCTGAGTTTCTGTCTGAGAGGGCATAAATAAAGCAACCTGAGTTTCTGTCTAGTGAGAGAGGATAAATAAAGTACCCTGAGTTTATGTCTAGTGAGAGAGGATAAATAAAGTACCCTGAGTTTCTGTCTAGTGAGAGAGGATAAATAAAGTACCCTGAGTTTCTGTCTAGTGAGAGAGGATAAATAAAGTACCCTGCGTTTCTGTCTAGTGAGAGGGCATAAAGTACCCTGTGTTTCTGTCTAGTGAGAGGGCATAAATAAAGTACCCTGCGTTTCTGTCTAGTGAGAGGGCATAAATAAAGTACCCTGAGTTTCTGTCTAGTGAGAGGGCATAAAGTACCCTGTGTTTCTGTCTAGTGAGAGGGCATAAATAAAGTACCCTGCGTTTCTGTCTAGTGAGAGGGCATAAATAAAGTACCCTGCGTTTCTGTCTAGTGAGAGGGCATAAATAAAGTACCCTGCGTTTCTGTCTAGTGAGAGGGCATAAATAAAGTACCCTGCGTTTCTGTCTAGTGAGAGGGCATAAATAAAGTACCCTGCGTTTCTGTCTAGTGAGAGGGCATAAATAAAGTACCCTGCGTTTCTGTCTAGTGAGAGGGCATAAATAAAGTACCCTGAGTTTCAGTCCAGTGACAGGGCATAAATAAAGTATACTGAGATTCAGTCCAGTGAGAGGGCTAGGGTTGCCAGCTGTGCACTATAAAAATACCGGACAACCTATAGGTGACTGGACACGGGTTGTAGCTGGGTTCACACAATGTCCCCACAAAAGCTCAACCTTAGGCCCCACCCTTGATCCCACCACATATATTTTTCAAAACTAAGCAGTCATTTTATCCCCTTAGTTGCCAGTAACACATGCACGTAGTAGTGATGTGACCCCTTTGGCTACCAGAAGTAAACACCCAGCAATGATTGAACAAACCCCTGTTTGCCTAAAACACATATAATAGAAAATGCACAGTGTAACTTCTTTTTAAGCCATATTTCTAATGCATAAAGGCCTAGAAGGCCCTTTACATTTAGCTGACAGGGGTCTTTAAGTGTCCAGTATTTTTGTACAGATTATACTGAACAGCCTGCTAAAATACTAGACACCCTATTTGTATGGTTCAGTTCAACTATAATTAATATAAAATTGATACATTAATAATTGATACAATTACAAATGCTAATAAGTATGGCTGGTAACCCCAGAGGTAATCACATGACATGACCCTGAGGCTCAGCCATAGCTCTGTAGATATTACCAGACCAAAGCAGTTCATGACATTTTAATAATTTATTCCCAACATATAAGCACTGGAAACTCAGGATTTATAATGGGAGTTGTGTAAGAACTTAAAGGGACAGTAAACACCTTGTAATTACAAGACATTTGTTACCATCCTACAGAATAACATATACAGTTCCAAATCAATGCACAATTTTCAGAGCTAATTACATGAAAAGGGACAAAATAAACAATGAGTATATTCCAAAGTTGTTTTATTATGCATAATTAAACATCTTATGTTAAAACTACAATAATAACAGGCTAAACTGACAGTCATGGTATAATGTGATGCCTGGTTGTCATGGTGACAGTCTTAGGGGAGTGGCTTATGTGATGCAGCAGTTATGTCACAAAACCAACTGACAACACAAAGCAACCACCCTCATAACTGATGCTAACTCTACTAGAGTTGCCAGACTGATCCTGCTGAGCTTCAGTAATCAATGACATGTAAATATTAGTTATCTAATATCTTTATTTTACAGCTAGCACATTAAATTACAGCTTAGCTTTACAACTACAGCTGTGTATATGTGCTGGTGAGAAGAACAGTGACTACCTCCAACACAACGCAAATGGCATCCGGTGGGAGCTGCAGGTATGAACACCAATTACTACAGGTAGTGTTACCATGATCACCCCAACTCAGTAAATGAATAATGCTAAGTCATCTTTTATACACTGTAAAATAATACAGATAAATTACAGAAGTAATAGCTTAAACTTTGTAGCTTCCTATGGGCACCAGTACTCTGAGACAAAACATAGCATACAAACCTTGCATAATAATAATCAATATTATCTTCACACCTTTATTTAAAAATAAATATAACTTATTAAACATAATATAATAAATATAATATTTATAAATATATATTTTTTTTAACATATTATAGCATTATAAGTATTATAGCCAAAACTGTAGGACACACCAATGCCTTTCTGGGCTTCCTCTACATATCTTTATAAGACTTGCAGCTGGCAGTAAAGGCTTTCAACCAGCTTTAAGGATGGTAAGAATTACTGCATCATTAGTCTGCAAATGCCCTAAAGCAAGGACTTCTAGTGACGTTCTAGAATATAAACCCCACGGCATGGGTCTGCAATTTTTTACGCTGCACACTCACTCGTACAGGGACCCTCATTAAACACTGTACTGTAAGGTGCTGCATCTGATGCAGCTGTTTTTTTATGCTTGACCTGTATGAAGAAAAGGCAACTGGGGATCTGAAATAAATTCAGATCAGACTGATGCGCATCTGGCCAGCAATATACACGCTGATGGCAGATGTCCTCACGCTGCAAACTCACTGGTGCTGGGACCCTCATTAAACACTGTACTCTAAGGTGCAGCATCTGATTCAGCTGTTTGTCCTGCTTGACCCGGATGAAGAAAAGACAACTGGCATTCTGAAATAAATTCAGATCAGACTGATGCGCATCTGGCCAGCAGTATACGCGCTGATGGCAGATTTCCTTCAAGAATTTTTACATTACTAAACTGTAAGTATCTAAGGTAAGATTTTCTGAGATTAACAAGTTTGTAAGCTCTTTGAGCAAGACATCTCATTACCACACTCGATTGTAAATACAGATCCTGCTCCAAGAGCCCACAGACATGTGCAGTGAGGTCAGATAATTTCTCACATTTCTGTCACGCTTTTTCTTTACTTTCCCATTTCATAGAAATCTTTAGCTTTAATTTGGTTCTGTATGTTTAAAGCTTTCTGTACTTTTCAAGGCTTATTGATATAAAATATACAAATCATCTCTGTGACACTAGAACTTGAGTAATAACACCAACAATAAAGCATAATTATACTTACACTGCTATAATTTTAATAAACTAATGGCTTAAATCCATTCTTACTGCACATATCTGTCTAATGTAATAATGTTAAGGATCTTGGTGAAGAGAATACAATGATATGATTAATATGTTTGCACTTATATCCACAATGCAATGCCTTGACGTAGGGACACCAATAAGCACCTTGCAGCGGTTTAAAATTTTATCTGAGAACTGCAGCAACCTAGAACAAGGACTACTATATCTGTGAAACTAAACTTGAATGTCTACAGTCACCGTGGGACAAGTACTACTGTTGGATTTTTGAAGCAGAGAGTCCTAGTGAAGCACAAGATTTGATAGGTCATGGAATGGTCCTGTATTTTATACCTCATATTAGAAATTGAAAAAAAAAAAACCTGCATTATAAGGTACAGTGTGTCATGCACCTATGTTCTTGCATTGGATGAAAAATCCTTACAAGATGTAAAAAGGGTGATTCATATCTGGGAAGCAGTATAACGAAGACTGGAATACTCTATGGCAGTGGCAGGAAGATTGAAGATTTCAGAGGGACTAGTGTTATGTCACATGTAGAGTGCAGTCTTACAAAAGGGATTTCTTTTATTTATCTACACTGTAAGTACCCAGAGGTAAGTTCTCCTAAAATACAAGATTGTAAGCTCTTTGAGCAAAGCACTGAAACACTAGATTGTAAGCTACTTGGAACAGGGTCTGCACTTACACCCATGGAAATCCTTTAGAGCAGGGAGTCCCATTGTACCAAATAAATGTATTGTTGTTAATAGAGTGAGATAAACCATCCATTTAATTAGTTCCAGCAAGGAATAAATATACAATGCATAGAACATACAAATTATCCCACAGAGTATTACTAATTCAAAATGTATTTTAATATGGCACCCCTTATGCTCCTGTCAGTTTAAACCAGTAGTATAGCAAACTGTGAAATATATGAGGCTTAAATAACACAGCATCAACCATAGGCAGCCTGTTTCACAACTTTGGGACTCTTTCTCACTCAAGTCATTATGGTTGATGCTGATGTCCTCGAGCATTCCACCCTTTGCTACAGGGCTGCCCATTATATTGAAATGGATTTTGAATTATAATTGTTGCAATTTTGCACAGATAAGTATATTTATTTTTTGCTAGGATTAATACAATGGAGGAATGAGCCCCAAACGGGTCAAACAGGCTGTCTATGGTTGGTGCTGCTGTTCTGCTCAAGCATTAATTTCACGCTTTGTAAGTGTAGTTATGAAATTTAATGTAATCATCAGCAAAACTGGCATATAGCCGTAAACCTAAAATCAATGCTTGAGTCCAATAACATAGCACCTACATCATACTGAAGAGCCCCAACGAGGGCGAAACAACCTGTTTATAGTGAAAAAACATTTGACAATATATTGTAATACTACAAATGTAAAGGTATATGTAAGGTTAATAAATATATATTTTAATCATATATTTTAAGGTTAATAAATATATATATTTATTCAGATCTGACTGGTCAGTAGAAAATGATTCATTTCTTTCAGACAAACTGACTTCAATCATGGTTAATTCTCCCCCACTGAGCATGTAAAGTTATTCAAAAGGCAACATTTGCTCCTTAATTGGAAGTGCAAACTCATGTTCAGCTCTCTCCCCATTTAGTATGCAGAATTATTCTAAACACCCCAGTGAGGGAAATAAACATTTGGCTTATTTAACTTTAACAGCCATCTCAGGATACCATATGTTTTTCAAAGTGGAAATGTGTGATAAACTCCCTACTCCTCACAGAGGAACCTGTTAGTCTAGTTTAAAGTGACATGTCTTGGGAAAACCTTAGCCTCACACTCAGGTGCAAACGAGCCCTGCTGTATAACGCTAACACTTGAATATACGTAATGCAGACGTTGCGTCTAGGGGAGGATAACACACAGTGAAAACACATGCTTTAAATTATACTCTTGGGAACCATTGCTGAAAGACAGCATAAGTAAAGATAAATACATTTTGAAAAAGAAATAATGCCAATAGTTTCATGTGTATGTTTGAAATAATTCATATAACCCATGTATGTATATATATTGACTACAAAGAGAGAAGCGCTCTACCAGGAACGAACAACAGCTCAGTGGCTTGTTCTATGGCGATTTACCACCCGGAAGCAGCCTCTTTTAGACCAGTGTGCTTTTCACAGAAGAAAACTTTCCTGAAGTATATCAGTCTGATCCCGCCAAGTAAGGTCAGTCCAGCCCCGAAATACCAGGCAATTCTCCTCTGAACAAGGAACATGACAACCCCAGACGATCGTTTCGGCCTCCTATGGGCCTCGTCAGTGAGGTGCAGCCACATTCCTCTAAGCACACTGAGCAAGGAGTCCACGTCTGGTTTCCCCCATCACCCATAGGGAGACTTCCCCAGGGTCATAATAATTTGCATACAAAGAGAGAAGCGCTCTACCAGGAACGAACAACAGCTCAGTGGCTTGTTCTATGGCGATTTACCACCCGGAAGCAGCCTCTTTTAGACCAGTGTGCTTTTCACAGAAGAAAACTTTCCTGAAGTATATCAGTCTGATCCCGCCAAGTAAGGTCAGTCCAGCCCCGAAATACCAGGCAATTCTCCTCTGAACAAGGAACATGACAACCCCAGACGATCGTTTCGGCCTCCTATGGGCCTCGTCAGTGAGGTGCAGCCACATTCCTCTAAGCACACTGAGCAAGGAGTCCACGTCTGGTTTCCCCCATCACCCATAGGGAGACTTCCCCAGGGTCATAATAATTTGCATACAAAGAGAGAAGCGCTCTACCAGGAACGAACAACAGCTCAGTGGCTTGTTCTATGGCGATTTACCACCCGGAAGCAGCCTCTTTTAGACCAGTGTGCTTTTCACAGAAGAAAACTTTCCTGAAGTATATCAGTCTGATCCCGCCAAGTAAGGTCAGTCCAGCCCCGAAATACCAGGCAATTCTCCTCTGAACAAGGAACATGACAACCCCAGACGATCGTTTCGGCCTCCTATGGGCCTCGTCAGTGAGGTGCAGCCACATTCCTCTAAGCACACTGAGCAAGGAGTCCACGTCTGGTTTCCCCCATCACCCATAGGGAGACTTCCCCAGGGTCATAATAATTTGCATACAAAGAGAGAAGCGCTCTACCAGGAACGAACAACAGCTCAGTGGCTTGTTCTATGGCGATTTACCACCCGGAAGCAGCCTCTTTTAGACCAGTGTGCTTTTCACAGAAGAAAACTTTCCTGAAGTATATCAGTCTGATCCCGCCAAGTAAGGTCAGTCCAGCCCCGAAATACCAGGCAATTCTCCTCTGAACAAGGAACATGACAACCCCAGACGATCGTTTCGGCCTCCTATGGGCCTCGTCAGTGAGGTGCAGCCACATTCCTCTAAGCACACTGAGCAAGGAGTCCACGTCTGGTTTCCCCCATCACCCATAGGGAGACTTCCCCAGGGTCATAATAATTTGCATACAAAGAGAGAAGCGCTCTACCAGGAACGAACAACAGCTCAGTGGCTTGTTCTATGGCGATTTACCACCCGGAAGCAGCCTCTTTTAGACCAGTGTGCTTTTCACAGAAGAAAACTTTCCTGAAGTATATCAGTCTGATCCCGCCAAGTAAGGTCAGTCCAGCCCCGAAATACCAGGCAATTCTCCTCTGAACAAGGAACATGACAACCCCAGACGATCGTTTCGGCCTCCTATGGGCCTCGTCAGTGAGGTGCAGCCACATTCCTCTAAGCACACTGAGCAAGGAGTCCACGTCTGGTTTCCCCCATCACCCATAGGGAGACTTCCCCAGGGTCATAATAATTTGCATACAAAGAGAGAAGCGCTCTACCAGGAACGAACAACAGCTCAGTGGCTTGTTCTATGGCGATTTACCACCCGGAAGCAGCCTCTTTTAGACCAGTGTGCTTTTCACAGAAGAAAACTTTCCTGAAGTATATCAGTCTGATCCCGCCAAGTAAGGTCAGTCCAGCCCCGAAATACCAGGCAATTCTCCTCTGAACAAGGAACATGACAACCCCAGACGATCGTTTCGGCCTCCTATGGGCCTCGTCAGTGAGGTGCAGCCACATTCCTCTAAGCACACTGAGCAAGGAGTCCACGTCTGGTTTCCCCCATCACCCATAGGGAGACTTCCCCAGGGTCATAATAATTTGCATACAAAGAGAGAAGCGCTCTACCAGGAACGAACAACAGCTCAGTGGCTTGTTCTATGGCGATTTACCACCCGGAAGCAGCCTCTTTTAGACCAGTGTGCTTTTCACAGAAGAAAACTTTCCTGAAGTATATCAGTCTGATCCCGCCAAGTAAGGTCAGTCCAGCCCCGAAATACCAGGCAATTCTCCTCTGAACAAGGAACATGACAACCCCAGACGATCGTTTCGGCCTCCTATGGGCCTCGTCAGTGAGGTGCAGCCACATTCCTCTAAGCACACTGAGCAAGGAGTCCACGTCTGGTTTCCCCCATCACCCATAGGGAGACTTCCCCAGGGTCATAATAATTTGCATACAAAGAGAGAAGCGCTCTACCAGGAACGAACAACAGCTCAGTGGCTTGTTCTATGGCGATTTACCACCCGGAAGCAGCCTCTTTTAGACCAGTGTGCTTTTCACAGAAGAAAACTTTCCTGAAGTATATCAGTCTGATCCCGCCAAGTAAGGTCAGTCCAGCCCCGAAATACCAGGCAATTCTCCTCTGAACAAGGAACATGACAACCCCAGACGATCGTTTCGGCCTCCTATGGGCCTCGTCAGTGAGGTGCAGCCACATTCCTCTAAGCACACTGAGCAAGGAGTCCACGTCTGGTTTCCCCCATCACCCATAGGGAGACTTCCCCAGGGTCATAATAATTTGCATACAAAGAGAGAAGCGCTCTACCAGGAACGAACAACAGCTCAGTGGCTTGTTCTATGGCGATTTACCACCCGGAAGCAGCCTCTTTTAGACCAGTGTGCTTTTCACAGAAGAAAACTTTCCTGAAGTATATCAGTCTGATCCCGCCAAGTAAGGTCAGTCCAGCCCCGAAATACCAGGCAATTCTCCTCTGAACAAGGAACATGACAACCCCAGACGATCGTTTCGGCCTCCTATGGGCCTCGTCAGTGAGGTGCAGCCACATTCCTCTAAGCACACTGAGCAAGGAGTCCACGTCTGGTTTCCCCCATCACCCATAGGGAGACTTCCCCAGGGTCATAGGAGGCTGAAACGATCGTCTGGGGTTGTCATGTTCCTTGTTCAGAGGAGAATTGCCTGGTATTTCGGGGCTGGACTGACCTTACTTGGCGGGATCAGACTGATATACTTCAGGAAAGTTTTCTTCTGTGAAAAGCACACTGGTCTAAAAGAGGCTGCTTCCGGGTGGTAAATCGCCATAGAACATGCCACTGAGCTGTTGTTCGTTCCTGGTAGAGCGCTTCTCTCTTTGTATGCAAATTATTATGACCCTGGGGAAGTCTCCCTATGGGTGATGGGGGAAACCAGACGTGGACTCCTTGCTCAGTGTGCTTAGAGGAATGTGGCTGCACCTCACTGACGAGGCCCATAGGAGGCTGAAACGATCGTCTGGGGTTGTCATGTTCCTTGTTCAGAGGAGAATTGCCTGGTATTTCGGGGCTGGACTGACCTTACTTGGCGGGATCAGACTGATATACTTCAGGAAAGTTTTCTTCTGTGAAAAGCACACTGGTCTAAAAGAGGCTGCTTCCGGGTGGTAAATCGCCATAGAACATGCCACTGAGCTGTTGTTCGTTCCTGGTAGAGCGCTTCTCTCTTTGTATGCAAATTATTATGACCCTGGGGAAGTCTCCCTATGGGTGATGGGGGAAACCAGACGTGGACTCCTTGCTCAGTGTGCTTAGAGGAATGTGGCTGCACCTCACTGACGAGGCCCATAGGAGGCTGAAACGATCGTCTGGGGTTGTCATGTTCCTTGTTCAGAGGAGAATTGCCTGGTATTTCGGGGCTGGACTGACCTTACTTGGCGGGATCAGACTGATATACTTCAGGAAAGTTTTCTTCTGTGAAAAGCACACTGGTCTAAAAGAGGCTGCTTCCGGGTGGTAAATCGCCATAGAACAAGCCACTGAGCTGTTGTTCGTTCCTGGTAGAGCGCTTCTCTCTTTGTATGCAAATTATTATGACCCTGGGGAAGTCTCCCTATGGGTGATGGGGGAAACCAGACGTGGACTCCTTGCTCAGTGTGCTTAGAGGAATGTGGCTGCACCTCACTGACGAGGCCCATAGGAGGCTGAAACGATCGTCTGGGGTTGTCATGTTCCTTGTTCAGAGGAGAATTGCCTGGTATTTCGGGGCTGGACTGACCTTACTTGGCGGGATCAGACTGATATACTTCAGGAAAGTTTTCTTCTGTGAAAAGCACACTGGTCTAAAAGAGGCTGCTTCCGGGTGGTAAATCGCCATAGAACATGCCACTGAGCTGTTGTTCGTTCCTGGTAGAGCGCTTCTCTCTTTGTATGCAAATTATTATGACCCTGGGGAAGTCTCCCTATGGGTGATGGGGGAAACCAGACGTGGACTCCTTGCTCAGTGTGCTTAGAGGAATGTGGCTGCACCTCACTGACGAGGCCCATAGGAGGCTGAAACGATCGTCTGGGGTTGTCATGTTCCTTGTTCAGAGGAGAATTGCCTGGTATTTCGGGGCTGGACTGACCTTACTTGGCGGGATCAGACTGATATACTTCAGGAAAGTTTTCTTCTGTGAAAAGCACACTGGTCTAAAAGAGGCTGCTTCCGGGTGGTAAATCGCCATAGAACATGCCACTGAGCTGTTGTTCGTTCCTGGTAGAGCGCTTCTCTCTTTGTATGCAAATTATTATGACCCTGGGGAAGTCTCCCTATGGGTGATGGGGGAAACCAGACGTGGACTCCTTGCTCAGTGTGCTTAGAGGAATGTGGCTGCACCTCACTGACGAGGCCCATAGGAGGCTGAAACGATCGTCTGGGGTTGTCATGTTCCTTGTTCAGAGGAGAATTGCCTGGTATTTCGGGGCTGGACTGACCTTACTTGGCGGGATCAGACTGATATACTTCAGGAAAGTTTTCTTCTGTGAAAAGCACACTGGTCTAAAAGAGGCTGCTTCCGGGTGGTAAATCGCCATAGAACATGCCACTGAGCTGTTGTTCGTTCCTGGTAGAGCGCTTCTCTCTTTGTATGCAAATTATTATGACCCTGGGGAAGTCTCCCTATGGGTGATGGGGGAAACCAGACGTGGACTCCTTGCTCAGTGTGCTTAGAGGAATGTGGCTGCACCTCACTGACGAGGCCCATAGGAGGCTGAAACGATCGTCTGGGGTTGTCATGTTCCTTGTTCAGAGGAGAATTGCCTGGTATTTCGGGGCTGGACTGACCTTACTTGGCGGGATCAGACTGATATACTTCAGGAAAGTTTTCTTCTGTGAAAAGCACACTGGTCTAAAAGAGGCTGCTTCCGGGTGGTAAATCGCCATAGAACATGCCACTGAGCTGTTGTTCGTTCCTGGTAGAGCGCTTCTCTCTTTGTATGCAAATTATTATGACCCTGGGGAAGTCTCCCTATGGGTGATGGGGGAAACCAGACGTGGACTCCTTGCTCAGTGTGCTTAGAGGAATGTGGCTGCACCTCACTGACGAGGCCCATAGGAGGCTGAAACGATCGTCTGGGGTTGTCATGTTCCTTGTTCAGAGGAGAATTGCCTGGTATTTCGGGGCTGGACTGACCTTACTTGGCGGGATCAGACTGATATACTTCAGGAAAGTTTTCTTCTGTGAAAAGCACACTGGTCTAAAAGAGGCTGCTTCCGGGTGGTAAATCGCCATAGAACATGCCACTGAGCTGTTGTTCGTTCCTGGTAGAGCGCTTCTCTCTTTGTATGCAAATTATTATGACCCTGGGGAAGTCTCCCTATGGGTGATGGGGGAAACCAGACGTGGACTCCTTGCTCAGTGTGCTTAGAGGAATGTGGCTGCACCTCACTGACGAGGCCCATAGGAGGCTGAAACGATCGTCTGGGGTTGTCATGTTCCTTGTTCAGAGGAGAATTGCCTGGTATTTCGGGGCTGGACTGACCTTACTTGGCGGGATCAGACTGATATACTTCAGGAAAGTTTTCTTCTGTGAAAAGCACACTGGTCTAAAAGAGGCTGCTTCCGGGTGGTAAATCGCCATAGAACATGCCACTGAGCTGTTGTTCGTTCCTGGTAGAGCGCTTCTCTCTTTGTATGCAAATTATTATGACCCTGGGGAAGTCTCCCTATGGGTGATGGGGGAAACCAGACGTGGACTCCTTGCTCAGTGTGCTTAGAGGAATGTGGCTGCACCTCACTGACGAGGCCCATAGGAGGCTGAAACGATCGTCTGGGGTTGTCATGTTCCTTGTTCAGAGGAGAATTGCCTGGTATTTCGGGGCTGGACTGACCTTACTTGGCGGGATCAGACTGATATACTTCAGGAAAGTTTTCTTCTGTGAAAAGCACACTGGTCTAAAAGAGGCTGCTTCCGGGTGGTAAATCGCCATAGAACATGCCACTGAGCTGTTGTTCGTTCCTGGTAGAGCGCTTCTCTCTTTGTATGCAAATTATTATGACCCTGGGGAAGTCTCCCTATGGGTGATGGGGGAAACCAGACGTGGACTCCTTGCTCAGTGTGCTTAGAGGAATGTGGCTGCACCTCACTGACGAGGCCCATAGGAGGCTGAAACGATCGTCTGGGGTTGTCATGTTCCTTGTTCAGAGGAGAATTGCCTGGTATTTCGGGGCTGGACTGACCTTACTTGGCGGGATCAGACTGATATACTTCAGGAAAGTTTTCTTCTGTGAAAAGCACACTGGTCTAAAAGAGGCTGCTTCCGGGTGGTAAATCGCCATAGAACATGCCACTGAGCTGTTGTTCGTTCCTGGTAGAGCGCTTCTCTCTTTGTATGCAAATTATTATGACCCTGGGGAAGTCTCCCTATGGGTGATGGGGGAAACCAGACGTGGACTCCTTGCTCAGTGTGCTTAGAGGAATGTGGCTGCACCTCACTGACGAGGCCCATAGGAGGCTGAAACGATCGTCTGGGGTTGTCATGTTCCTTGTTCAGAGGAGAATTGCCTGGTATTTCGGGGCTGGACTGACCTTACTTGGCGGGATCAGACTGATATACTTCAGGAAAGTTTTCTTCTGTGAAAAGCACACTGGTCTAAAAGAGGCTGCTTCCGGGTGGTAAATCGCCATAGAACATGCCACTGAGCTGTTGTTCGTTCCTGGTAGAGCGCTTCTCTCTTTGTATGCAAATTATTATGACCCTGGGGAAGTCTCCCTATGGGTGATGGGGGAAACCAGACGTGGACTCCTTGCTCAGTGTGCTTAGAGGAATGTGGCTGCACCTCACTGACGAGGCCCATAGGAGGCTGAAACGATCGTCTGGGGTTGTCATGTTCCTTGTTCAGAGGAGAATTGCCTGGTATTTCGGGGCTGGACTGACCTTACTTGGCGGGATCAGACTGATATACTTCAGGAAAGTTTTCTTCTGTGAAAAGCACACTGGTCTAAAAGAGGCTGCTTCCGGGTGGTAAATCGCCATAGAACATTCCACTGAGCTGTTGTTCGTTCCTGGTAGAGCGCTTCTCTCTTTGTATGCAAATTATTATGACCCTGGGGAAGTCTCCCTATGGGTGATGGGGGAAACCAGACGTGGACTCCTTGCTCAGTGTGCTTAGAGGAATGTGGCTGCACCTCACTGACGAGGCCCATAGGAGGCTGAAACGATCGTCTGGGGTTGTCATGTTCCTTGTTCAGAGGAGAATTGCCTGGTATTTCGGGGCTGGACTGACCTTACTTGGCGGGATCAGACTGATATACTTCAGGAAAGTTTTCTTCTGTGAAAAGCACACTGGTCTAAAAGAGGCTGCTTCCGGGTGGTAAATCGCCATAGAACATGCCACTGAGCTGTTGTTCGTTCCTGGTAGAGCGCTTCTCTCTTTGTATGCAAATTATTATGACCCTGGGGAAGTCTCCCTATGGGTGATGGGGGAAACCAGACGTGGACTCCTTGCTCAGTGTGCTTAGAGGAATGTGGCTGCACCTCACTGACGAGGCCCATAGGAGGCTGAACGATCGTCTGGGGTTGTCATGTTCCTTGTTCAGAGGAGAATTGCCTGGTATTTCGGGGCTGGACTGACCTTACTTGGCGGGATCAGACTGATATACTTCAGGAAAGTTTTCTTCTGTGAAAAGCACACTGGTCTAAAAAGAGGCTGCTTCCGGGTGGTAAATCGCCATAGAACATGCCACTGAGCTGTTGTTCGTTCCTGGTAGAGCGCTTCTCTCTTTGTATGCAAATTATTATGACCCTGGGGAAGTCTCCCTATGGGTGATGGGGGAAACCAGACGTGGACTCCTTGCTCAGTGTGCTTAGAGGAATGTGGCTGCACCTCACTGACGAGGCCCATAGGAGGCTGAAACGATCGTCTGGGGTTGTCATGTTCCTTGTTCAGAGGAGAATTGCCTGGTATTTCGGGGCTGGACTGACCTTACTTGGCGGGATCAGACTGATATACTTCAGGAAAGTTTTCTTCTGTGAAAAGCACACTGGTCTAAAAGAGGCTGCTTCCGGGTGGTAAATCGCCATAGAACATGCCACTGAGCTGTTGTTCGTTCCTGGTAGAGCGCTTCTCTCTTTGTATGCAAATTATTATGACCCTGGGGAAGTCTCCCTATGGGTGATGGGGGAAACCAGACGTGGACTCCTTGCTCAGTGTGCTTAGAGGAATGTGGCTGCACCTCACTGACGAGGCCCATAGGAGGCTGAAACGATCGTCTGGGGTTGTCATGTTCCTTGTTCAGAGGAGAATTGCCTGGTATTTCGGGGCTGGACTGACCTTACTTGGCGGGATCAGACTGATATACTTCAGGAAAGTTTTCTTCTGTGAAAAGCACACTGGTCTAAAAGAGGCTGCTTCCGGGTGGTAAATCGCCATAGAACATGCCACTGAGCTGTTGTTCGTTCCTGGTAGAGCGCTTCTCTCTTTGTATGCAAATTATTATGACCCTGGGGAAGTCTCCCTATGGGTGATGGGGGAAACCAGACGTGGACTCCTTGCTCAGTGTGCTTAGAGGAATGTGGCTGCACCTCACTGACGAGGCCCATAGGAGGCTGAAACGATCGTCTGGGGTTGTCATGTTCCTTGTTCAGAGGAGAATTGCCTGGTATTTCGGGGCTGGACTGACCTTACTTGGCGGGATCAGACTGATATACTTCAGGAAAGTTTTCTTCTGTGAAAAGCACACTGGTCTAAAAGAGGCTGCTTCCGGGTGGTAAATCGCCATAGAACATGCCACTGAGCTGTTGTTCGTTCCTGGTAGAGCGCTTCTCTCTTTGTATGCAAATTATTATGACCCTGGGGAAGTCTCCCTATGGGTGATGGGGGAAACCAGACGTGGACTCCTTGCTCAGTGTGCTTAGAGGAATGTGGCTGCACCTCACTGACGAGGCCCATAGGAGGCTGAAACGATCGTCTGGGGTTGTCATGTTCCTTGTTCAGAGGAGAATTGCCTGGTATTTCGGGGCTGGACTGACCTTACTTGGCGGGATCAGACTGATATACTTCAGGAAAGTTTTCTTCTGTGAAAAGCACACTGGTCTAAAAGAGGCTGCTTCCGGGTGGTAAATCGCCATAGAACATGCCACTGAGCTGTTGTTCGTTCCTGGTAGAGCGCTTCTCTCTTTGTATGTATATATATTGAGCCTGGACATATTATATTAAGGGGGTAATTGCTGTATTGAATAATAACTACATTAATAATGTTGCAAATAGACATATGAATGCTTAAATCATTTCTAAAAATTATTTCCCTTTCTATTGCAGGCATCAATTCATATATGCAGACATTGTAAAATGTGAAGCATACTGTACTTACATGAATGCAATGTTAGGATTTAAAGGGACAGTTCACCCAAAAACTTTCTCCCCTTTAAATTATTCCCAATGATCCTTTTTACCTGCTAGATTGTATTAAATTGGTTGCAAGTAGCTCCTTTACTCATATTTCAGCATTTGAAATAGCTGATTTAGCTTGTGGTTTCCCAACCTATACTGAAGGTTTTGATACTGGCGTATATGCTATTGACAAGCCTAAGTAAATACAGCCAGCAGAAGAGATTACACCCTCAGTGGGGGGCAGGATAGTTAAGTAATAAAATGATAATTTTCCATTGTTATCTCTATGTATTGAGCTTTGGTGTTCTAGACAAATATAAGATATGGAAGCAAGTCTGTGTACATGAAAGTGATAACATAATGAGATCTGATATTACCTGAAGCTCAACCCATTGTAATAGGCTGTGGTTTCAAAGCACAAAACCAGCTACTTCAGATACACAAATAAACCCGAAAATGCAATTTCTCAAATATTTTATACTCTGCAGTTGGTATAACAAGTCATTGAAAATACATTTATGGAAAAACAATTTTACAGTGTACTGTCCCTTTAAATATTATTAATTCAGAATAATTGGCAGTATAAATTGTTTTAATCAGGGCCGGACTGGGAACGAAAAGCAGCCCTGGAAAATTTGTAGACCAGCCCCAAATTCTGTTGTGTCCATAAAATGCACATGGCTAACTGTGTCTATGCGCTTCTCCCCACCCATAAAGACTGTGAAATATTTCCTTAGAGATCATTGGCCTTCAAAGTTCTAATGAATTTCTAAGTTCTAATGTGATTTTTTACAGTTAGTGAGAGTGAATAAGCTGTGCCTGCCAGCCACCACCAGTCCCCCCTGAACTTTAAACTTGCTTGTACATTGTGCAATAAAGAAAATACATATGTCCAGGCACTCAGGCGGTGGCCCTCACTTGGCTCAGTTGGCTGCTTCAGTACCCCTGCTGTCTACCAGTGCTTTTTAGCAAAGCAAACGTTTTGCTCAGTCATACACACTGTACACAGTCACTTGCGACTCATTCACTTGATGTAAGTGAGAGTCGAAAGTGAGTCTGTGTACTGTGTGTCACTTGTAAGTTGTAAGTCACATACATATCACATGTGCGCCATTGCCTCTAGATGGCTCCCACACTGTCACACACTTCCGGCAAGGCATGATGATGGCAGCATTCAGTAACACAGAACAAATTTTTAAACCTACCTTTTTTTTTTTTTTAAGTATATCTTGTTAGTTTTCTTTTTTCTTATGATCACTGATCCCTAGCTATGACCGGTGACACACACTGGTGACTGCTGTCTGTCCCACGTGACCTCTAACTCACTCGGCTCCCTCCTGGAGTCCTGACCTTGTTGCGTGAGACTGTCAGTGTGCTCACGTGCCGTTCGCCCCGCCTGCTCCCCATATTCCCTCCCCTAGTGAGTATTGCGGCCGGCAGCATGTGCCAGGTGTCCTTCACAAAAATACCTGACACTCAACAAATAAATGGGGGGTGTTTTGGTGGAGGTGAAATATATATATATATATATATATATATATATACACATACAGTATATATTTATACACACACATATATATATATATATATACACACACACACACATACATACATACACATATATACACACACACATGGTGTGTATATATACACACACAGTATATATGTATGTATGTGTATGTATATATATATATATATATATATATATATATATATATAAACACAGTAAAGAAAAACAGGGCATTTATAACACAAAACAAATATATATATATATATATACATCCGAAAACCTATGAAGAGCATGCTGCAGACACCGTGAAGCGATTAAAATCACGAGGCTATCCAAAAAATATTTTGACTCAAGCAAAAATTGAAATAGATAAGGTCCCCAGGTCAGAACTTCTGACTTATAAAAAAGATAGAAGGGGCACAAGGGAGAGTAATGAGAAACCTTTTACCTCCGTACCTATTTTTGCTACACCATACAGTATGGAGTATGGAAAGATTTGTAAAATAATTAAAAAGAGTCTTCCAATCCTGGAGAGTGACGAAAAATTAAATAGAGTCCTGGAGGGAGGTTGCAAATTTGTGTCACGTAAAGCAAAGACTCTGAGAAACATATTATCGCCCTCTATGCTACCCAGAGTTGTAAATGATACATGGTTACAAAAACGTAAGGGGTGTTACAAATGTAATGCCTCACGATGCAAAACATGCTCCCATATAGTTCAGGGTAACACCTGCAGATCAGAAGCACTAGGCAAGACAAGTGATATAAGATATTTCATAAACTGCAATAGTACACACGTAATTTATCTATTGACTTGTCAGGGATGTAATATTCAATATGTGGGACGTACTAAACGGTCCTTGAAGGACCGGGTCATGGAACATCTTAGGTCCATTGAGGACCCTGACTCAAGGACGCCCATTGCCAAACATTTTAGAAATTTTCACAATTCTGACAAATCTTTGTTGAAAGTACAGGGCATAGACTTTATACCAAGACATCCCCGGGGTGGAGATAGGGAAAAGAAACTTGATGAAAGAGAGGTTTTTTGGATTCTGCATTTAAAAACTAGGGTACCTACGGGTTTGAATTCCAGAATGGATGTAAATATGTTTATTCAACGTTGACCAATCGACTATAATGTATTGTTAAGGGAAAAGGAGTGTTCTTATATGCATAATACTATTTAATTAATGTATTATGAACCCTTTTGTCTCTAAGCATGATTTACATTACAATGAGGATTAGGTCTTGATGTCCAGTTTAGATATATACCTATACTTTAACTTGGGTTTATCACATTTCTTGTTTTATAGCATTAATATTTCATTATTATTTTATGCAAAGAAAAACAACAGTATATATGGTCTATATTAAATTGTGACACTGTGAATTAAATATATATTGCAATGTATACATATATGCTCACATTTTTGTAATAGGTACCACATAGAGAGGCTATATAGGTTAGAATTTTTTGTTTGTGACAGGAACTTCAGGGGTTAATGAGATGTGTTTTAATTAATGTTATGTCATTGGACAGAAATCTGTATATTAAGAGCACCTACACCACCTGTTCTCTATCAGTGAACAAGTGCCCCAGAGGCATGAAACGCGTATGATGTCACAGGAGGTGTTGTTCCCCCTGTTCCAGTTCATGTTTTGTTTTTACCATGTTGCTGTATGAGGATCTTGCTTTTATTTTTTACTAAATAAAGACTGGCTTTTTACCTATCCCTGGTGTGCCGAGGAGTTTCCTTGTTCTTCTCTATGTGCAGCGTCTGGACAGAGACGTAATCCCTACGTGCACCCGCAGTGGCCGAGGAGCAGGACACGTGGTAACGCAGAAGAACGCCATGAGAAAGAGTTGATTGGAGCATCCTACCCTTACTTGCTGTGTTCCTGTGTCGTTCTCTGTTCCGGGTAAGTGGCTCATCAACCAATGCTTGCGATAGCATTTTACACAAATTGATAGTGTTTTCTCACGAGCGCATCACATAGCGTTACCTGAAGATTGCTCTTTTTTACATGTTTGGGCCTAACGGAGTGGTAGATCAGCCTTTCAACTTCGACTTCCTATACCACGATACTGGTGACTGGTAAACAGTATATATTAGCCTCTTCATTGTGGAACTGTAATTTGAAGATATATTTCTTCTGGATACTTGGATACCCTAGTATGTATATATATCCATGGACTATCTAATACCAACAACGCCTTAATGGAGCACATTGTGGATAGTCTGTACAGCTACAATATAACTACTATGATGGACTGTGCAATATAGACTTCATTATAACAATTTTCTCTTTTTCCCCTTTAATTTTCCACTTTAATCATGGACAATGGGCTCATAGCAATACGCTTGGAGCTTTTTTGTTAGATATATAAATTGCAGTCTTACATCTTAACTATATGCATGGTTGACAGCACAAATGAATCATTGGTAACCATTTGAGAGTTTGTTTACGATATTCTGTGTTTTTTACCCACTAAATTCTTTGGCGATAATATTTGGATATCGTCATTTATCTAATAGAAAGTATATTTAGGCTCATGTTTCGCTGGTGTTTATTAATTAATCTTCTTACCAAGTGTTCCATGACGGATGGACATCAATTAACATATAGGGTTAATCATCCTTCTTAAGCAGATTGATTAATTGCACTTGTTAGTATTTTATGGTTATTAGATTTATTAACTATTGTGGTATAAATTGGATATATGACATAACATTTGACTAATCCACAAGTATGATATATTAGGTGCCTACTTATATTATCTGTCAATTTTGGTGCTTGTTTTAATTGACTGGGCACTCTATATATATATCAGCAAAAATTTACTGAACAACCACTGCACTTCTAGCCACAGTACAACAGATATGAATTTTTGCTTCTATAAATATTTTACAATACTATTGTGGTGACTATTGTGGTTTAATATAGACGTTATATATCCATTTTAAGTGTTATTTTTGTCTATATCTATCCATATATCATGGAAACACAAGAAGCACAAGGTTTTGTTTTTGAGGATCTTACACAAACATTAGATCCTTCAGCAGACACATTACAGTCTTGGTTAGATGATGTTCAACATGATCTAGAGAGCTTATTTGTACAAATGGATAGTTTAAGAAAGACAGATATTAGACTAGAACTGGACATCAAGACCTTCCTTATTTACCAACAGAGAGAACATATCCCTAGGGGACTTAGAATTAAAAAATTTCCATCATTCCATGTTACATGTTCAAAGTTTATAGAGGAATGGAATACAGCTCTTTCCACATGTTCACAAACACTAATGACAATTTTGATTAATTATAAAAAACAACAGAGGCTAACACTGATTAAACAAATGCAAGACTTACAAATTGAACTAAAACAGGTACAAACAGACCCTGAATTTGGTCTTTATGATACTCAATTTAAAGAAAATATGCAGAAATTTCGGAGAGAATTATGGGAATTTAAGGCACAAAAAATTAACAGAGATAAAATGGACTATGATACTGAAAATGTTTACTCATGGTCCCAAAAAGGATCAGTCTCTGTTAGCAACAATAAGAGTAGAAAACTCAGATATAAAAAAATCCAAACAGAATAAAAAGGTAACTTTTAGTGATACAGAGTATGACTACGATACATCAGACAGTGATTCCGCAGGATACACACATGATGCTTCAGAACAGTTATCAGTACTCAATACACCTATTGTTCCCCAATTAGCATTGTCAAAAAACGGATCAGGCCCACCTCACTCAATTCTAAAACCGTTACATCCAAAAGAACACGTAGAGGGGGCCAAAACAGATACCGTCGTAGACACAGAAAAAACAAAACGATACCCACAGAGAGTAAGGAGGAAACAAACACACAGATATCTGCAAAAGAAGTGATTAATTTATCAAACTATAATCTTAGTCATGAGGAAGAGAGGGTATTGTCACGAGGACTTAGTTTCTCTCCGTCCTGTCATTTCAATCTGTTTCAGACCATTTTAGATTTAAACAAATTTGTGAGATTGCTCACCCTTAAAAAACACTTTCTAAAAGATGAGTCTGAGACAGAGTTATTATCGGACGGGGAAAACAATGTTTCTCATAAACAACCTATCAACGACTCTGGGAGTGGTTTGACATTTCAAGACAAATGCTGTATACAGGACATGGAAGATTTACAATTGTTAGATACTGATGGTATTAGACATGGTCCGTCTGTACAAGATATAAATATATCTAGATTAAAAAATAAAAGTACCTTTTATCCAGTACAAACGAGAGGTAATTCGTTGGATATTTTTCAACAAACCATTGAAAACCAACTTATTAAACTTGACAGTGATTTAAAAAATCCTCCCTCCACTACTACAGACAGTACCAAACATTCCAATAAAAATTTCACTGTATCCGACAATAAAGCATTGAAACAATTAACTTCAAATAAAAATCTTGTATTTCGAGAGTCCGATAAGGGTGGAAACCTAGTAGTCCTAAATAGGCAAGATTATGTCCTGGAAGCCTCCCATCAATTATCAGATCGCAATACATATTGTACTTTGGCCACCAATCCTACGGCAGCATACAAGAGTTTATTGAGGGAAATAGTGAAATACGGCATGGACAATGGTATTATTTCGGCCAATATGTCAGAATATCTGATTCCTGAGTGGCCGGTAACTGCCGTATTTCACTATTTCCCCAAAATACATAAAGATCCCCTAAATCCCCCAGGGCGCCCCATTGTAGCGGGGATAGGGTCCCTTAACGAACCACTATCTGAATTAGTGGACATATATTTGCAGCCTCTAGTTCTAGCACTACCAAGCTATATTCAAGATACCACATCTTTCATTCGACAAATACAAGAGATTTCATGGAAATCTAGCTATACTCTTATGTCCATGGACGTTTCTTCATTATATACGTCAATACCTCACGATAAAGGTTTGGAGGCATTAGAGTTTTTTCTAAGATATAGATCTAATTATGATGAGGCCACGATATCCTTTTTGTTGCAAGCCACGGAATACTTGCTGACTCACAACTTTTTTCTTTTCGAAGGATGTTTCAATCTCCAAAGATGTGGAACGGCCATGGGCGCCAAGTTTGCGCCATCTTACGCCAACCTATTTTTAGGTTGGTGGGAGCTCTTCCACATCTTTGGAGATACAAACCCTTTTAGGCAATCTATTATTTACTATGGTCGCTACATAGACGACCTGGTATTTATCTGGGATGGAGATAATGAGTCTATTCACTCTTTTCATCAATATGTGTCAAGTAACAGGTTAAATCTCATTTTTACAATAAAATCCAGTGCAGATTCTTTAAATTTTTTGGATGTGACTATTAGACCAATAGATGAAGAAATTCAGGTTGAACTATACCGTAAGCCCACGTCGGGTAACAGTATCCTCAAATATGACTCTTGCCATCCATCACATCTCCTTGCCTCCATCCCCAAAAGCCAACTCATTCGGGTGAAACGGAACTGTACTGATCCGAAAACCTATGAAGAGCATGCTGCAGACACCGTGAAGCGATTAAAATCACGAGGCTATCCAAAAAATATTTTGACTCAAGCAAAAATTGAAATAGATAAGGTCCCCAGGTCAGAACTTCTGACTTATAAAAAAGATAGAAGGGGCACAAGGGAGAGTAATGAGAAACCTTTTACCTCCGTACCTATTTTTGCTACACCATACAGTATGGAGTATGGAAAGATTTGTAAAATAATTAAAAAGAGTCTTCCAATCCTGGAGAGTGACGAAAAATTAAATAGAGTCCTGGAGGGAGGTTGCAAATTTGTGTCACGTAAAGCAAAGACTCTGAGAAACATATTATCGCCCTCTATGCTACCCAGAGTTGTAAATGATACATGGTTACAAAAACGTAAGGGGTGTTACAAATGTAATGCCTCACGATGCAAAACATGCTCCCATATAGTTCAGGGTAACACCTGCAGATCAGAAGCACTAGGCAAGACAAGTGATATAAGATATTTCATAAACTGCAATAGTACACACGTAATTTATCTATTGACTTGTCAGGGATGTAATATTCAATATGTGGGACGTACTAAACGGTCCTTGAAGGACCGGGTCATGGAACATCTTAGGTCCATTGAGGACCCTGACTCAAGGACGCCCATTGCCAAACATTTTAGAAATTTTCACAATTCTGACAAATCTTTGTTGAAAGTACAGGGCATAGACTTTATACCAAGACATCCCCGGGGTGGAGATAGGGAAAAGAAACTTGATGAAAGAGAGGTTTTTTTGGATTCTGCATTTAAAAACTAGGGTACCTACGGGTTTGAATTCCAGAATGGATGTAAATATGTTTATTCAACGTTGACCAATCGACTATAATGTATTGTTAAGGGAAAAGGAGTGTTCTTATATGCATAATACTATTTAATTAATGTATTATGAACCCTTTTGTCTCTAAGCATGATTTACATTACAATGAGGATTAGGTCTTGATGTCCAGTTTAGATATATACCTATACTTTAACTTGGGTTTATCACATTTCTTGTTTTATAGCATTAATATTTCATTATTATTTTATGCAAAGAAAAACAACAGTATATATGGTCTATATTAAATTGTGACACTGTGAATTAAATATATATTGCAATGTATACATATATGCTCACATTTTTGTAATAGGTACCACATAGAGAGGCTATATAGGTTAGAATTTTTTGTTTGTGACAGGAACTTCAGGGGTTAATGAGATGTGTTTTAATTAATGTTATGTCATTGGACAGAAATCTGTATATTAAGAGCACCTACACCACCTGTTCTCTATCAGTGAACAAGTGCCCCAGAGGCATGAAACGCGTATGATGTCACAGGAGGTGTTGTTCCCCCTGTTCCAGTTCATGTTTTGTTTTTACCATGTTGCTGTATGAGGATCTTGCTTTTATTTTTTACTAAATAAAGACTGGCTTTTTACCTATCCCTGGTGTGCCGAGGAGTTTCCTTGTTCTTCTATATATATATATATATATATATATATATATATATATATATATATATATATATATATAGTACAAACTTCTATATATATATAAAAAACATATATATATATATATATATAAAACACACCGTTTAAGCTGCCAGAGAGGGATGTACATCTGCTTCAGCTATCACAAGCAGTAAAGGGGTTAACAGTTTGGTTTTATCAGACAAAGAAGTGAAAGGACATTATAATTTATAGCTCACATAAGCCAGGCATATGGAGGTGATCGTTATCTATCCTCTGTCTGTGTTTAGGGAAAGTCCCGACTGTTCATATAATATTATGTTCACAATCTTCAGCATTCACATCACAAACAATCACATTTAATTATTAAAAAATATATACTACTAGTAGTACATACGGTTGACGATCGATTCCAGAGACTTCAATCAACTTGCAGTTGAACAATGTCTGTGTGTGACAGTGTGTCCACTGACTGTCCACTCAGACTGACTCACTCTGTCTCGGATCGGATCTCCTTCTCCACTGTCCTGGCACTGTCCCTACTCGTAGTACCCTAACTGACAGTGACCCGCCGTCAGACTCAGTCGACTCTAGGACTCTATAGTCCCTGCTATGCTTCCGCATGTGACCCCACGTGGCCTCACCTTCTGCTGCAAGTTTACTCTGTCCTGTGTCGGCTCGCTGACACGTCACGCATGCGCAGGCGCTCTCAGGGCACTTGTATGAGACTGAGAAGACCACAGAAGACAAAGATTCAGTCTACACTCAGTCAGTGACGTGACGTCACTCACGTAAGCCGCCAGGCAGCCCCGGCTGCCCCACTGACCACCTGATCCGGCCCGCGGCCCGCCGCCTACTCGTTCATGCATTGTTGACACTGTGAGTGACATGACACATACTCTGAGGCTGAGCCTGTGACTGACTGTGAGTGACAATTTAACACAACAGTTACAGACACAGACTCAGCCTCAGAGTATGTGTCATGTCACTCACAGTGTCAACAATGTATGTCAACAGACTCAGTCACTGTCTCACTCTGAATCATTCTGAGCTCCCGGCCACAATATAATATTTGGCAAGCCAATGAAGATTAGAAATATTACTTGCGTTGCGGTAATAGCGGTTGGTATCATGGGTATGGTAACGGTTGGGTTAATTAGGTTGGGTTAATTAATTATTTACTGTTATTTAGTAAGACAGTAAGACTTAAGTGTAAGATGATGGTCAGAAACAATAAATGACACACATGATGTCAGACAGTGGTGGACTAATTCATACCGGCAACCATATCACGCAACGCATTAGCAGCAGCAGCACTGCAGCCAGCCAGCCTGAGCAGCTGAGCTGAGCCCAGCTCGGCCCAGCTGAGCTGCAGGCAGGCGGCCCACCGGGATTTTCCCCGGTATCCCGGCTGCCCAATCCGGCCCTGGTTTTAATATAATATAATGGTGTTAAGGGCATACTGTGTTTCATGGCAAAATAATCAGAATAAATATTGTGACCTAGCCCAATGCATACAATACATATAACTTACCAATGCAAGAAATTATGTCAGTTATTACATATTTTAAAGAACTAATCTCTTTCAAATGTTTAGAAATGGTTAGGTGTATTTGTTTTGTGTGTCATGTGGCCCCGATGGACAAATGCAGGTATTGCAGCCAGGAGACAATTGGCTCTTAAAGAATGCATCTCCTTGGCAACCTACATTCACAGGGTGAACCAATCAGAAGGGACAAGGAAAAAGGGCGGGAACGAAACAGGTCATCAATGATTATATATAATAGGAGTAGTGAATGCACAAGGGACAGTTGTTCAAAAACTTGCTGAGGCTAGTGATCTGATTTTGGCTGCCATCCTTGGGAACATTTCACTAAGCAAGGAGCTGAAAACTTTACCTTGATACATGCAATAACTTTCCTTCGAATGAGATGACCTAAAGACCGCTACGAATTGGTTCAAAATTGGTGAAGCATATTGTTCTAATTTTCAAAACTTGAAACCAAAAGGGAACTGGTGAGAACATAGTCAATTTGTATTTAATAGATTTAAAGAGCAATTTGTATTTTAGTTTATATTCAGCCTGTGTATGGTTAAGCTAATCCTAAGTTTTAAGTTGTTTATCTCTGCAAATATATATAGTTATAACTCAGAATTGGGTCTTTACATAAATAATATATATAAAACTTCTAGTGTTTAAATTAGAGTATATAGACTGTCCCACTGTTTAAATAAGCATTATTAGAATTGTATTGCTTGGGTGTTTAGCTGTTAAAGATCTTGGAATCTCACTATATTAACTGGGTAAAATTTTAATGTAAATAAAAGAAAGTTGTATGAACTCTGTATAGCATATTTTAAATAGTTCTGTTTAAACGCATATAATATTGACTCTTATTCAGATTCTTAAAAATATATATTTCAATGTGCTCATAAATATTTACTAATATAAAAAGAATTCAGGTACTTATATTAATTTTATTGTCTTAGCAAATGTATATTTGATTGTGGGTTTAGTTTAAAGAAAGAATGTTAAATACATCAGTTATAACCCTGCTATATACTAACATATTATTTGGAGAGTAAATGCTAAGATTCTTATAAATATACTGACATATTATATGGAGGCACTGCTGAGATATAAATAATTATCATATTGATATAGTATATTTGTGGTAAATAGAAATTATTATAGAAGAGAGAAGAATTTTCATACTTCGAATTGATATTTTGAAAATATAGATTTTTTTTTGAAAATTTAAATATTGATTTTCATGTTTAAGATTGATATTAATATTTTGAAATATTATTAAAAATTAATTTTTGAAAGATTAATAAAAATATTAATTTTTCATATTTCAAAATTCATAAAAATATTAATTTTTCATATTTCGAAATTCATAAAAGTATTAATAATTCACATTTCAAAATTAATCAAAAATATTAATTTTTCATATTTCAAAATTCATAAAAATATTAATTTTTCATATTTCAAAATTCATAAAAATATTAATTTTGCCATATTTCAAAATTGATATTGATACTTTGAAAATATTTTTTTTTTCCTCTCTCTTAGTCAAAATTGTATTTGTGTTTTTATCTTATTAAGTACAACACTCAAATAACGATGTCTTCAGCAAAAAGTAATGCTAGCATTTCTGTACAAGATGAGATTGTGTCCTCCCCAAGATCCTCTATCCATGAAGTGATTCAGAAAAAAACGCTCCAATTAGAAGCCATGAATCACATCATGACTAGACTTGTTATTGGGGACGATGTCTCCAGGTATATTAATGAGTGTAAAGATAAGGCCAAAGATTTAGTTAGAGATATGTGGTTTGAAGATGGGGATTTATACCAAATGTTACTGCAACTTAATAAATGCACAGAATCTAGGGGGCGTGATGAATTAATTTTCGAAACTTGGCCGATCCTAATGTATTTGAGCTGTGAGATGTCTAACCAAATGGCAGGACAAGACAGACAATTAGGATGGCTAAGGGTTGAAAATGATTCATTAAAAGAGTTTCAAGAAACCTTTATTCAGGCAAAGGTAGAGATTTCCAAGCTAGCCAAAAGGCTTCTGACTTAAATAAATATAATCAGGAATTAGTAGCTGATTTTAAAGCTTTGAAGAAGAATATTAAAAATGCCAAGATGAAAATAAAACTTTAAAAGCTAGATATCATGAGGCTGAAAAAGCATATGAGCAGGCAATAAATAAATTACAGAGACAAATTAGCAGTTATAAGGACTGGGACAGAAATGAGTTTCAAGATACCAGGCGGGAGGATAGACAAAGATACCCAAACTATAGCCCTAATTCAGGCCCAGAGGTAACTTTTTCCCCTAGGCAATTACATAACTCTGGGGGACCAGAAAATTATTACGCCTCAGATGAAAGGCACTCTAGCTCAAACAATAAGTCCCCAGTAAGATCCAGTGATGTACCAAATAAAGTGTATGACACCCCCACAATAATTAAATTCCTAAAGAATTCAGTACGCCCATTTTCTAAAGGGGGGCCACTTCCATAATTGACCATTTAGAGGCTTTTGAAAATGCTTTATCTATAATGAGTGTTAATGTTAGTGAGCAGTTAAAAATTGAATTTCTACCCTGGGTATTTGAAAGTAAACATCACAAATTCTTTGCTTCACTAAAGGATATGAATATTCATTCCTGGGGTGAAATAAAACGACAATGCAGAAAAGAATTCGGGCAACATCGCACTAAAACTGCCGCGAAAATAGCTGTATATGGTTTAAAATGTAGTGCGAATCAAAGTCCAATCGAGTTCCTTTCTGTATTGAAGAATGCGTACAGCATGGCTGAAGATGATCCCATATTTGAAGGTTCAGAGTTTGTGAATCTATTTTTTGAAGCGCTACCCACACCCATCAAAATCAACTTAGCTAGAGATTTTGAGAAGAACTGTTCATTGGAATGGCTAATCAAATAGAGTACGAAATTATACTCTATTCAGCAGTCCAGTGAACAGGGGGATAAAAGGGAGAAAAAGCCCAATCCTAAAATAGAGGCCGAAACTAGGGTGTCACCTGACCCCCTAAATTTGGAGTCTAAAAAGAAAACCTACGTGGAAGTGGCCAGAGAAAACGGGCCATCTCCACAGAGGTTTAACTCTACCCTCCCGCAACACGGGATCAGGCGCAGAGAGACTATAGCCAAAGCGGGGGACATACTCAGGCGAATAATTACGCCCAAAGAGAATACCCACAGAATAATGGGTACCCCCGCAAAGATAGATACAATAGACGGCGAAGTTATTCTCAGGATAACCAGACACCCCAAGTAAATAATGCTCCCCAAAATAATAATGCAGAACAAATTGAACCCCAGGGGCAACCACGCCAGGATAGAAATAGCAGCTCTAGTTCTGAGGGGAACCAATGTTCCAAGAAACATTATTATGGGGCATCAAGAGATAGGCCCAGGAGTAGGGGTAACTTGTACAATCAAGTAGATCAGCTTAGTACCCAGCTAATTCGGTTGAGTGAACAAGTCGCTAATATGAGTCAAAAACTTACGGCTCAGCAACCGAACAATACTTTTTTAGGGGTACAGCCAGTGGTCAGCAGTGGACCACAGGCACAGTCATAAACACTGCGGTATCATCTAAGAGGGAGGGGAGAGATATACAAAATGTAATAATAAATATCAATGATACTAATCATGTTCTCTCCCCACAGACCAGAAACGGACGATTTAGCTGTGATGACGGGCAACCTCTGCATAATAGCATTAACCAAGCTTTCCTTTTGCAGTGTTCTCTTAATCTTATTTCCACAGAGGCAGTACTCAAGAATCCGGCCGACCCTGTCAGGGAGGGGACCGGTGGGTATGAGGTTTCTTCTGCATCGGAAAACATGGCGAATTCAGGTAACACGTGGCGAAGCCCTCAGATGTATGAAAATGCCAATTTTAAGTGTGAAATGATAGAAACTGCAGGGAAATATTATGTATTGGCTGAACTACAAGATTCATTCTCCAACCCTATCATGGGATTAATTGATACTGGGTGTCAGGCAACTATTTTATCCCACAGGTACTACACACAGCTAAATGAGCTAACACCCCACAAACCTAAAATAAAAGAATTTGATGGTTCTCTAATAGGAGTTGGGGGTGATTCTCTAAAAGTCTACGGTACGGCCTGTTTAAAATTTAAATTGGGGAACAGGGTCATAAGACACCCTGTCATTATAGTGGATCTGCCAACTGATCTTTTAATTATTGGTAGTGATCTCCTGAAGCGATTAAGCACCATAATTGATTGCATAATTAATCTAATTTGGTCACAAGTTAAAAGGCCTATCAATTATGAGAAATCTGGTATATCTTGCCCCCGACATACCTGTCACATAGTGGAGGAGAAATCAGATGCTGTGGAGATTCATTTCAGGAATAACTCTGTACATGAAATCACCATTCTACAGATAGATGATCAGACTCCTTTAAGTGGCTCTGATGGTAATACTTTTAAAATTTTGCCTGGAAAGATAGCGAATATTTCCTTAGACGGCGATGTATTAACCATATCTCTCCACAAAGGGGATCATATAATCCCTAAAGGGGGGGCCACGCTCAATAGCTCACTGGAATTGAGAGAGTTAAAGAGGATCTATTTATCCCTATACAAATGCATGACCTTGGTAAAACCAAGTATGCTAAATTAAACTTAACACAGGAAGCTAGCTATATAAGCGAAGGTTTGTTAGCACAGATAGCTGATCCTAAAGTGATTAAATATCTCCCCAAGACCACTGTGTCCATAACCTGGATAATAGGTGTGAAAGCTATAACATCACAGCTAAGTGCTTATTATCTATCTCTATAGGTAATAAGTCAGTGAAACACCTGTTTTTAGTTTTAAATACTCCCCATAATCAAATATACATTGGCAATGATATCTTACATAGATATGCCATACAAATAGATTTGATTAACTCTTGCCTCTGGAGCAGGTTAAAGGGGGACCCTGAAGTATTTCAGGATGAAAATGCAGCCCTGAAATCAAACCAGCAATTGCCATATGCTGTGAATATGCAGGTGTCTAACAATGTTATAATTCCTGCTGGGGCTGACAAATTTCTTTTACCCTTACAGGTAAAGAGAGGTCAGAAATTAAAAACTTCTGAAACACTAATTTGCCTCTCCCATAGAATACAAAATCTGGGTGTCACAATGGTCCACACCACTTTGGTGAACATTGGAACTATTCCAATACATGTTATTGTGCATAACATGACCCCACAGGATATAACATTATCCAAGGGAACTACCATAGGATTCGCGCTGGAATTTATTTATTATTTATTTATTTATAAAATATTTTACCAGGAAGGATACATTGAGATTTCTCTCGTTTTCAAGTATGTCCTGGGATCACAAAACATTGCATTGATACAATAGGGTACAATAAAATACAAAAACAATAATAATAATACACAATATATGCAAACATTTAACATAGCAATATTTAATCAACCATGACAGGAGCATTCTGTTTTGAGATATGTATAGAGGGATCTCTTAAAGGATTTTAGGCTTGGGGAAGTTTTTAAAGTGTGAGGGAGGTCATTCCATAATTGTGGCGCTCTGTAGGAAAAGGAGGATCGAGCTGCTTTCTTTTTGTATTGAGAATCAAGTTATTACACTTTTGGATTCCAGAATAATGTAATTGGGCTAATACCTGAAGGATACCTAACTGAAGAACAATTAATAGAACAATACTTTGCATCTATGCCAGAGGGTCTATTTACTATTCAGTCTATTTATCCCTTCAGCTCAGAGGAAGGCATCTGTAAAATTGAAGAAGCCTCTCTAGTATTTGATCAGCCGATCAAACAGCAAGAGTACCCCAATACCCAAAGTCAGGGGGGCAATGTAAATTATAATCAAGGGGATCTCACCTTTAGGTTGGAAGAAGCCTATTAAATAGGACAGCCTGAAATCTTTCCAGGATTTCAGCAAATAGTCGAAGAGCAAGTATCCTTAGCTAATGGCTGTTCCAGCGATGATGAACGCCAACTACTGCGAGAACTCCTGATGGAGTACAAGGATATTTTTGCTAAGGATTCTTATGACTGTGGGACTACAGACTTGCACATTGCAAGAATACAAACGGATCCCAATGCACCACCTGTCTTTGTTAAACAATAAAGACTTCCTTTAGCCTCATATGATTCTCTAGCAGAAATCATAAGGAACTTGGAAGAAAGGGGTATCATACGACAGGTGCACAGCTCTTACAACAATCCTATTCTAGGTGTTCTTAAGCCCAATGGACAATGGCGTTTGTGTGCTGACTTAAGGCAGCTAAACAAACGAGTGTACATGTCTGGCTGGCCTGTACCATACATTGACCAATGCCTAGCGCAGATGCAGGGATCCAAAATTTTCACTGCCATTGATTGTGCACAGGGATATTGGACCATAAAGGTACATGAGGAGGACCAGTATAAGCTGGCATTCTCATTCCAAAAGGTCCAGTATGCATTTCAGAGACTTCCTTTTGGATACATAAATTCTGGACATGAATTTGCTGTATTCATGCATAAGGCTATGCCTGATGCTCTGGAAAGTGGGACCTTATCTTATGTTGATGATGTTTTAATCAAAAGCACAGACTTTGAAAAACACCTCGCAGAGCTTAAACACGTCCTCAGCCAACTTAAAAGGGCAGGTGTCAAACTATCCCTACAGAAAGCTCAATGGTGCCGCACTCGTGTAAACTTCTTGGGACATAAAGTTACTTCTGAAGGGCTAAATCCTCAGAAGAAAAAGGTGGAAGCTATAGTGAATTCTAAAAACCCCACTAACTTAAAGGAATTGAGATCCTTCCTGGGTATGACAAATTATTCTCGCAAATTCATTGATAATTATGCAGAGTTAGCTAAACCACTACTACTTCTTCTAAAGAAGGATGTGAAATGGCACTGGAGTGAGTTTCAAGAGACAGCCATCAAAGAGCTGAAGAGAAAACTCACACAAGCACCTTGCCTAGCATACCCTGAAGGAGGTAAACCTTTCTTCTTAGAGACAGGCTACACAGATGTAAGCATGAGTGCTGTGTTATACCAAAAGCATGATAATTTAAGCAAAGCCATAGCTTATGCGAGCAAAGCTCTATCCCCAGTAGAAATAAAATTTAGCGATTGCGAAAAAGCCCTCTTATCTACTGTATGGGCTCTACAAAATTTCCGCAGCTATATACAGGGCGAGAAAATTATTGTAGAAACGGCCCACCAGCCTTTGCTATATTTACAAAGTGAGAGAATAATAGATGGGAATTTGTCAAATAGCCGCATAACAGCGTGGACTCTTTCCTTACAAGGCTGGCCTTTAGAAATTTGCTACAAGCAAAATAAAAAGAATCCAGTCACACAGGGGCTTACTGAGCTCCACGACTGTACTGCTAGAGATCCTGGGGAAGAATTATCAGAAGATGATTTCCTGGAGGAACAATTGCTTTCCCCATATAAAATGTACAATGAGGACCGTTGTCAAACCTTACCTTGGGTATATGTTGATGGTTGTTCTTACCATGCCACTATTGATAATGAGCGCAGATTAGTCGCTGGCATTGGTATAACTTGGGCAAATGGATTCTCAAATATATCTATAGGTTTCAACATTGGACCAAGATCCAGTCAAGTTGCAGAACTCACTGCTGTTCTCAAAACCATTGAAATGGCTATTGAACATGGTATTCATGAATTTGTGATCATAACTGACTCAAATTATGTGTGTGACAGTTTTGTTGAATACCTGCCAACTTGGAAAAGAAATGGCATTCAGAAAAGCAATAACAAACCAGTCAAGCATGGCAAGTTGTTCTGCAAGATTGATAATCTAGTGGTATCCAATGATTTAACAATACACTGGAAGAGGACCAAGGGTCATTCCAGGGCTCTAGGCCCAGATAAGGAAGGCAATGATCTAGTGGATTCATTAGCGAAACAGGGAGCCATAACTTGAGAACTCCTAAATATTGACCACTTAATGGGTGCAATTCAGGTAGAAGCCATTACCAGAAACCAGGCAAAACAACAGAGTGAGCCTAACTAGGTACAATGGAGTCAGGATTCTCCTAGTGACAAATTTATCTTGTGAGAGTACTATCTAGAGAGCTTATATCCTCAATATAGTCTAGTATTGCAACAGCACGTAATGCTCAATTTATATATGTAGACCTATAATATAACATAGTGTTTAATAGACATTAGCCTTCACCTAAGCATTACAGGTGTAATGAAACAACCAGGCGCCATACACACAGGTGCCCACAGATATTGAGAGCAAGGGTAATACTCTTTATAAATCATTCAGGCTGAATTTCTAACAATCCTTTCAATAGGATCTACATAGGATTGTAAATACTGATACATTAAGCGTATGTAACAATATCAGTTACAATATACTATGCATTGAAGCTATTTGGATAACAATCCTTATAATATGTTGTTCTATTACACCTCAGTATTATAAATTAAGCGCACATTATCCAGACATAATTTCCATTTACCCTCTGAGAATAATATATTATTATTAGAGTGCACCACAGACTGAGAATCAGTAGGTGTCAACTGTTATATATTATCGGACAACAATCTACACATAAGTAAGATTGCAACCACAAGGCAATCTAAGCACAACCAAAATACTGTACTTGATAGTAACTTTCATTCCTAATTTACCTATACCCGCATAGGTCTAATGAGAGTGATTTTGCATCCAATTAACAAATATACTCAGAGCTACTGATTGGAAATATTTCAGCTTAATAAATTATCAGGCAGTAGTTGTAATTTCCTGTAATGTGGAGCTTTACTTAACCACTCTACACTATTGTTAATAAATACTCACATCAATGAGATCTTGGTCTCTAACCCTTGTAGATATAAACAAGGATTTTTGGTGAATTTATTATACACTAGAAGGTATGAGCCACTGACAAAAGACATGAAGTGATAATATATATTATAACTAATTTGTGGTTACTCTATCCACAGTTATTTCTATATATATCTGCTCTCCAACCTGAGTATAATCATTGTGAAAGTTTAAACACTATAAATCTTTAGTACAATCCCAACCAACATAAAGATACAAATTATTTAATATAATTAATTTGATACAACAGGAAGCACCTAACTGATCTCTGAACAATATTGACAGTTATAATAACTAACTACAACATTATATATATTTTTGTTTAGTTTGGGACACTAATACAAACAAGGATTTTTGGTGAATTTATTATACACTAGAAGGTATGAGCCACTGACAAAAGACATGAAGTAATAATATATATTACAACTAATTTGTGGTTACTTTACCCACAGTTATATCTATATATTTGCTCTCCAACCTGAGTATAATCATTATAAAAGTTTAAACACTTAAATCTTCAGTACAACTCCAACTAACAAAAAGATACAAATGATTTAATATAATTCATTTGATACAACAGGAAGCACCTAACTGATCTCTGAACAATATTGACAGTTATAATAACCTACTACAACATTATATATATTGTTGTCTAGTCTGGGACACTAACTCAGATCACCCACTGTACCTATCTATTCTCCTAGGATACGTGAAAATTCCATCTCATGATTGTTCACGCATAGAAGTGACCAGATTCTTACACTCCTAAATTAAAATAATTTGTTTAATTTCAAGGAGTAACCAGAAAAACTCGTTATACAGGTCCCATCTTTTTGTGTTTTTAAAATCACTTTATGTTGTTGTGTTCTGTTTTTTAATTAAACCAATAAAGGTTAAATTTTAATCTAGTCACCTACTTCATCCACCAATTGATGTTCCAATCATAATTCTATATGAGGAGAATGAAGTGCTAAATAGATGCATACTTCTTTCAATTTCTATGTTGATTTTGTTTCTCCTAGTGAGGACCTGATCACTAGTCAAAAAGAAGACCCCATTGTAGGCATCTTCTATAAACACATACAAGATCCTGAAAGCAACCCCATCCCAAAAGATGATTGTATTGGCAAAGAAGAACTTAGAATCTTAATAAAGTCCAGATCACAATTCAAGTTACAGGATGGCTTGTTAAATTAGAACCTCCAAAACTTGCATTCAGCAATGGGTAGTACCCACCAAGTTCAGAGGTTTAATGCTTCAACATGTCCATGATGCTCCCACATCTGGTCATCGTGGTGCCAAACTCACGTATGAAATATTGCGTTATTACGCCTTTTGGCCACACATGTTGAAAGATGTTCAAACCTACTATCAAGGGTGTCTAATCGGTCCACAGTTCCAGCCCACTGCGCAAACGCATAGAGCGCCATTGCAGAAAAGGGGGATGGTAATGCCATGGTCAGATATACAAATTTTTATTTATTTTATTTTATTTTATTGGTCCAGTAACAAGGTCATCAAGAGGTAACAAATACATGTTAACAGTGACATGCCTGTTCACTAAATGGGTAGAGTGCATCAGTGCACCTAACAATAGTGCTGAAACATGCGCAGCATTGCTCATCAACCATGTATTTTCCAGATTTGGTTTGCCCCAAAGAATCGAGTCAGATCGGGGAACCCACTTCACTAGCGAAGTGATGACAAAAATGTGGGAAATACTAGGGGTTAAAAGAAAGCTCCATATTGCTTATAGAGCTGCCTCAAGTGGTGGTGTAGAGCGTTACAACCAGTCCATTGTTAAAATCCTCAAAATGTTTGTGAAACGGGTAAAGACTGGGATGTAAAACTACCTCTAGTCCTAATGGCATTAAGAGCAACTCCAAGTAGTGCTACCAAGATGTCACCTTTTGAACTGATGACTGGTAAAAGAATTGTTCTACCTCAGCATCTGCTGTACCGTACATCAGACCAAAACTTGATAAACGCTGCCAATACACATCAATATGTGGAGAACCTAAGAAAGCACCTGCAATATACCTTTGCATTTGCTCAAAGGAATTTAGAAAGAGCCGCAACTGCCACTAAAACCTATTATGATCTCAAAACGTCCAAAAAGGAATACGAAATAAATGATAAAGTTTATCTTTATAACTTTGGAAGAGATCAGGTTAGGGAGAAGAAATTTCTTCCCTCATGGAAAGGTCCTTTTGTCATTACTGACAAAATATCGCCAGTGGCCTATAAAATACGGATCCCCAAAAATGAAAGTTTCATAGATAAATGGGTCCATATCAATCAGCTGCGAGCATGTCATCCTAGATCCCAACTACAAGTCATAGAGGGAGAATGAAGTATCATATCCCCAAATGCACTAAAGACATACTGTAGTTTAAAGATGCCTAGCTGATGAACACGAAGGCTCAAAAATGACAGACTTTCTACATAGAAGACTGTCTATGATGTGTACAGTCAACATTCTCACCAAATACCATTGACTTTAAGCCAATTTAAATACATGTGTCCTACATCTATTTAAAATTGGAAGGGGGATTTATGTCAAGGTATATGTAAGGTTAATAAATATATATTTTAATCATATATTTTAAGGTTAATAAATATATATATTTATTCAGATCTGACTGGTCAGTAGAAAATGATTCATTTCTTTCAGACAAACTGACTTCAATCATGGTTAATTCTCCCCCACTGAGCATGTAAAGTTATTCAAAAGGCAACATTTGCTCCTTAATTGGAAGTGCAAACTCATGTTCAGCTCTCCCCCCATTTAGTATGCAGAATTATTCTAAACACCCCAGTGAGGGAAATAAACATTTGGCTTATTTAACTTTAACAGCCATCTCAGGATACCATATGTTTTTCAAAGTGGAAATGTGTGATAAACTCCCTACTCCTCACAGAGGAACCTGTTAGTCTAGTTTAAAGTGACATGTCTTGGGAAAACCTTAGCCTCACACTCAGGTGCAAACGAGCCCTGCTGTATAACGCTAACACTTGAATATACGTAATGTAGACGTTGCGTCTAGGGGAGGATAACACACAGTGAAAACACATGCTTTAAATTATACTCTTGGGAACCATTGTTGAAAGACAGCATAAGTAAAGATAAATACATTTTGAAAAAGAAATAATGCCAATAGTTTCATGTGTATGTTTGAAATAATTCAAATAACCCATGTATGTATATATATTGAGCCTGGACATATTATATTAAGGGGTAATTGCTGTATTGAATAATAACTACATTAATAATGTTGCAAATAGACATATGAATGCTTAAATCATTTCTAACAATTATTTCCCTTTCTATTGCAGGCATCAATTCATATATGCAGAAATTGTAAAATGTGAAGCATGCTGTACTTACATGAATGCAATGATAGGATTTAAATATTATTAATTCAGAAAAATTGGCAGTATAAATTATTTTAATATAATATAATGGTGTTAAGGGCATACTGTGTTTCATGGCAAAATAATCATAATAAATAATGTCAGCCACGAGTAAGCAAGCGCTATCCATGGTGCTGAACCTAAAATGGGCTGGCTCCTACATTTTAAATTCCTGCTTTTTAAATAAAGATAGCAAGAGAACTAAGAAAATTTGATATAGGAGTAAATTAGAAAGTTGCTAAAATTACATGCTCTATCTGAATAATGAAAGAAAAAAAATGTTTAGTGTCCCTTTAACTAAAATCCATGACTGTTTCTTATTTAAGAGAATTTATAAAATCGACATCATCCAATATAAAAAAGTTACAGATCCAAATGAAACATGATAAAAAATTATATGCACAGTATTGACCTATTCAGGTTAAAGTGAAAATTGTTTAATATTACAGGGCCATCAAACACATTTTGCGTTTGCAAAAAGCTTGTGCTTTGTCCCTCACTCCCTAGTGGCCAGAAAGAAAATCTGAAACTTGCCTCTCACCTAGATTACGAGTTTTGCGTTATGATTGAAAAAGCAGCATTATGTCCCATAACGCTTCATTTTCCCTAATGCTGCTATTACGAGTCTTGTCGGTATAGGTGTACCGCACACCATTTGGCCTGTCACGCAACGTCAGTACTGCACTTTTTAAAAAGTCCTTTTTCATTGGGACTCCCAGAGCGCCGGTATTACGAGTTTGCCTGGGAGGCCAAAAAGTGAGCGGTACACTCTATAACTACAAGATCCGTAACCCCATCTAAAGTCATCAGTTATGAGTTTTACGCTACAAAGCTGTAACATAAAACTCATAACTAAATTGTTACAAAGCACACTAACACCCATAAACTACCTAATAACCCCTAAACTGAGGCCCTCCCGCATCGCAAACACTATAATAATTTTATTAACCACTAATCTGCCGATTCGGACATCGCCACCACTATCCCTATTCCGCCACTCCCCGACATCGTCAACACTATAATAAAGTTATTAACCCCTAAACCGCCACCCTCCCACATCAAAAACACTATATAAAACAGAATTTATGCTTACCTGATGAATTTCTTTCTCTTGCGATGTATCGAGTCCACGGATTCATCCAATACTTGTGGGATATTCTCCTTCCCAACAGGAAGTGGCAAAGAGAGCACCCACAGCAGAGCTGTCTATATAGCTCCTCCCCTAACTCCACCCCCCAGTCATTCGACCGAAGGCTAGGAAGAAAAAGGAGAAACTATAGGGTGCAGAGGTGACTGAAGTTTTAAAAAGAAATACTACCTGTCTTAAATAGACAGGGCAGGCCGTGGACTCGATACATCACAAGAGAAAGAAATTTATTAGGTAAGCATAAATTCTGTTTTCTCTTGCAAGATGTATCGAGACCACTGATTCATCCAATACTTGTGGGAAACCAATACCAAAGCTTTAGGACACGGATGAAGGGAGGGACAAGACAGGTACCTAAACGGAAGGCACCACTGCTTGTAGAACCTTTCTCCAAAAGATATCCTCCGAAGAAGCAAAAGTATCAAATTTGTAAAATTTGGAAAAAGTATGAAGTGAAGACCAAGTCGCCGCCTTACAAATCTGTTCAACAGAAGCCTCACTTTAAAAGCCCACGTGGAAGCCACCGCTCTAGTAGAGTGAGCAGTAATTCTTTCAGGAGGCTGCTGGCCAGCAGTTTCATTAGCCAAACGGATGATGCTTTTCAGCCAAAAAGAAAGAGAGGTTGCCGTAGCCTTTTGACCTCTCCGCTTTCCAGAATAGACAACAAACAATGAAGATGTTTGATGGAAATCTTTAGTTGCTTGTAAGTAGAACTTTAAAGCACGAACCACATCTAGGTTGTGCAACAGACGTTCCTTCTTGGAAGAAGGATTAGGACACAGAGAAGGAACAACAATTTCCTGATTGATATTCCTATTAGAAACAACCTTAGGAAGAAACCCAGGTTTGGTACGCAAAACTACCTTATCCGCATGGAAAACAAGATAAGGGGAGTCACACTGTAAAGCAGATAACTCAGAAACTCTTCGAGCCGAAGAGATAGCTACCAGAAACAGAACTTTCCAAGATAAGAGCTTAATATCTATGGAATGCATAGGTTCAAACAGAACACCTTGAAGAACTTTAAGAACCAAATTTAAACTCCATGGCGGAGCCACAGGTTTAAACACAGGCTTGATTCTAACTAAAGCCTGAAAAAACGCCTGAACGTCTGGAACATCTGCCAGACGCTTGTGTAAAAAGATAGACAAAGCAGATATATGTCCCTTTAAGGAACTAGCTGATAATCCCTTCTCCAATCCTTCTTGGGGAAAAGCTAATAGCCTAGGAATCCTGATCTTACTCCATGAGTAACCCTTGGAATCACACCAGTAAAGATATTTACGCCATATCTTATGATAGATTTTTCTGGTGACAGGCTTTCGAGCCTGAATCAAGGTATCAATGACCGATTCAGAGAAACCACGCTTTGCTAAAATCAAGCGTTCAATCTCCAAGCAGTCAGACGCAGAGAACGTAGGTTTGGATGCTTGAATGGACCTTGAATCAGAAGGTCCTGCCTCAGTGGCAGAGTCCATGGTGGGACGGATGACATGTCCACCAGGTCTGCATACCAAGTCCTGCGTGGCCACGCAGGTGCTATCAGAATCACTGAAGCTCTCTCCTGCTTGATTCTGGCAATCAGACGAGCAAGGAGAGGGAATGGTGGAAACACATAGGCCAGGTTGAAGGACCAGGGCATTGCTAGAGAATCTATCACCACTGCCTGGGGATCCCTTGACCTGGACCCGTTAACAAGGAAGTTTGGCGTTCTGACGAGACGCCATCAGATCTAATTCTGGTGTGCCCCATAATCGAATCAGTTGTGCAAACACCTCCGGATGGAGCTCCCACTCCCCCGGATGAAAAGTCTGTCGACTTAGGAAATCCGCCTCCCAGTTCTCTACTCCTGGGATATGGATTGCTGAAAGATGGCAAGAGTGAGTCTCTGCCCATCGAATTATTTTGGAAACCTCTATCATCGCTAGAGAACTCCTTGTTCCCCCTTGATGATTGATATAAGCTAGTCGTGATGTTGTCCGACTGAAATCTGATGAATTTGGCCGCAGCCAGTTGAGGCCACGCCTAAAGCGCATTTAATATCGCTCTCAGTTCCAGAATGTTTATCAGGAGGAGAGTCTCCTCCTGAGACCATAACCCCTGAGCTTTCAGGGAGTTCCAGACTGCACCCCAGCCCAGCAGGCTGGCATATGTCGTAACTATGATCCACTCTGGTCTGTGGAAACACATTCCCCGAGACAGGTGAACCTGTGATAACCACCAGAGAAGAGAATCTCTGGTCTCCTGATCCAGATCTATCTGAAGAAATAAATCTGCATAATCCCCATTCCACTGTTTGAGCATGCATAGTTGCAGTGGTCTGAGGTGTAAGCGAGCAAATGGAACTATGTCCATTGCCGCTACCATAAGTCCGATTACCTCCATACACTGAGCCACTGACGGCCGCAGAATGGAATGAAGAGCTCGGCAGGTGTTTACGAGTTTTAATTTCCTGACCTCCGTCAGAAATATTTTCATTTCTACCAAGTCTATCAGAGTTCCTAGGAAGGAAACCTTTGTGAGAGGGAAGAGAGAACTCTTTTTTTATGTTCACCTTCCACCCATGAGACCTTAGAAAAGCCAACACGATGTCCGTGTGAGACTTGGCTAGTTGGAAAGTTGACGCTTGAATTAAGATGTTGTCTAGATAAGGCGCCACTGCTATGCCCCGCGGTCTTAGAACCGCTAGGAGGGACCCAAGCACTTTTGTGAAAATTATGGGAGCCGTGGCCAACCCGAAGGGAAGGGCCACGAACTGGTAATGTCTGTCCAGAAAGGCGAACATGAGGAATCGGTGATTATCTCTGTGGATAGGGATGTGCAGATACGCATCCTTTAAGTCCACGGTGGTCATATATTGACCCTCCTGGATCAGTGGCAGAATAGTCCAAATAGTCTCCATCTTGAAAGACGGGACTCTGAGGAATTTGTTTAGGATTTTGAGATCCAAGATTGGTCTGAAAGTTCCTTCTTTTTTGGGAACCACATGGTATGTAGGTCGTCTACACAGCGTAAGAATGCCTCTCTTTTTGTCTGGTTTGCAGACAATTGAGAAATGTGAAATCTCCCCCTTGGGGGGGAATCTTTGAAGTCCAGAAGATATCCCTGGGAAACAATTTCTAAAGCCCAGGAATCGTGAACATCTCTTGCCCAAGCCTGAGCGAAGAGAGAGAGTCTGCCCCGTACTAGATCCGGTCCCGGATCGGGGGCTACCCCTTCATGCTGTCTTGGAGGCAGCTGCAGGCTTCTTGGCCTGTTTACCCTTGTTCCAGGCCTGGTTAGGTCTCCAGCCTGACTTGGATTGCGCAAAATTCCCCTCTTGCTTTGCAGCAGGGGAAGCTGAAGCGGGACCACTCTTGAAGTTTTGAAAGAAACGAAAATTATTTTGTTTGGTCTTGATTTTATTTGTTTTATCCTGAGGGAGGGTATGGCCCTTCCCTCCAGTGATGTCTGAAATAATTTCCTTCAGTTCAGGCCCGAATAGGGTCTTACCTTTGAAAGGGATGGTCAAAAGCTTTGATTTTGATGACACATCAGCTGACCAGGACTTAAGCCATAACGCTCTACGCGCTAAAATGGCAAAACCTGAATTTTTTTGCCGCTAATTTAGCCAATTGAAAAGCGGCATCTGTAATGAAAGAATTAGCCAGTTTAAGAGCCTTAATTCTATCCAGAATATCATCTAATGGGGTCTCCCCCTGGAGAGCCTCCTCTAGAGCCTCGAACCAAAAAGTAGCTGCAGTAGTTACAGGAACAATGCATGCAATAGGTTGGAGAAGAAAACGTTGATGAACAAAAATTTTCTTTAGGAGACCCTCTAATTTTTTATCCATAGGATCTTTGAAAGCACAACTGTCTTCAATAGGTATAGTTGTACGCTTAGCTAGTGTAGAAATAGCTCCCTCTACCTTAGGGACCGTCTGCCACAAGTCCAGCATGGTGTCAGATATGGGAAACATTTTTTTAAAAGTAGGAGGGAGAGCGAACGGTATACCTGGTCTATCCCACTCCTTAGAAGCAATATCCGCAATCCTCTTAGGGACCGGAAAAACATCAGTGTAAACAGGAACCTCTAAGTATTTGTCCATTTTACACAACTTCTCTGGAACCACAATAGGGTCACAATCATCCAGAGTTGCCAATACCTCCCTGAGCAACAAGCGGAGGTGTTCTAGCTTGAATTTAAAGGCCATCATATCAGAGTCTGTCTGAGGGAGCGTCTTTCCTGAATCAGAAATCTCTCCCTCAGATAGCAAATCCTGTACCCCTACTTCAGAACATTGTGAGGGTATATCGGATACGGCTACTAAAGCGTCAGAAAGCTCAGCATTTGTTCTTAACCCAGAGCTATCACGCTTCCCTTGCAACCCAGGCAGTTTAGATAAAACCTCTGTGAGGGTAGAATTCATAACTGCTGCCATGTCTTAGACGCGCTAGAAGTACTTGGCGTCGCTTGTGCGGGCGTAACTGGTTGTGACACTTGGGGAGAACTAGATGGCATAATCTCATTTCTTTCTGTCTGAGAATCCTCTAGCGCTACATTTTTAAGTGCTACAATATGCTCTTTAAAATTTATAGACATATCAGTACAAGTGGGAAACATTCTAAGAGGGGGTTCCACAATGGCTTCTAAACATATTGAACAAGGAGTTTCCTTGATGTCAGACATGTTTAACAGGCTAGTAATGAGACAAGCAAGCTTGGAAAACACTTTATTTAATGTAAAACAACGATTTCAAAAAAACGGTACTGTGCCTTTAAGAGAAAGAAACATGTACACGTTCTGCAAAACTGCTTAAAAATACACCAAATCCTTCAAATTTTTTACAGTATATGTATTAAGCCTTAGTCAGGTTGCACCACCAGTAAAAAATGAAATGAACCCCTTAATACCAAAACCGGATTGACAAGAGTAAAAAAAACGGAAAATATACAGTCAGCACCTTGCCTCTGCTGTGGCGCCTACCTGCCCTTAGGGGTTGAATTTGAGGAAATAAAGCTTTGTTTTGGCCCCAAAACCACTTCAGAACCCTCCTGTGCTGCAGCTTGCTGTCCAAAATGAATAAAAACTGCGCAACTAAGGCGCAAAATTAGGCCCCACCCACCTCTTACACGATGTCTGTTGCGCCTTAAAGTGACACCTCAAGTGTTAAAAACAGCCATGTGGGATGTAAATCCCAAAAATAAGCCAAATAAACCCTCTCAATAAAAAGTCCCAAAACGTTTTACCCAATTTCCAAAAAAACGTTTGCTCTATTGTATAAGTGTCAACCAGCAGAGTAACTTAGCCCGTATGTAAGCTTGAAATACTACCAAAGTGTTTGATTACAGCTTACCCTTCCCCTCGTGGGGATAATGTCAGCCCTTTTCTGGAAATATCACAGTCCTTCTAGAAAAAAATGACTGAACATACCTCAGTGCAGCATAGCCTCCAAAACCGTTCCTCAACTGAAGTTTCCTGTACTCCTCAGCCTCTGTGGGAACAGCAATGGATCTTAGTTACAAATGCTAAGATCATCATCCTCTAGGCAGAAATCTTCATCTTTTTTCTGCTTGAGAGTAAATAGTACACACCGGTACCATTTAAAATAACAAACTCTTGCTTGAAAAAAATAAAACTAATATTTTGCCACCACAATCACTTTACCCTTCCTTATTTCTTAGAGCCGGCAAAGAGAATGACTGGGGGGTGGAGTTAGGGGAGGAGCTATATAGACAGCTCTGCTGTGGGTGCTCTCTTTGCCACTTCCTGTTGGGAAGGAGAATATCCCACAAGTATTGGATGAATCCGTGGACTCGATACATCTTGCAAAAGAAATATTATTAACCCCTAATCTGCCGTCCGCCCACACCACCGCTATAATAAACCTATTAATCCCTAAACCGCAAGCACCCCACAACGAGATAAACTAAAATAAACTATTAACCACTAAACCAAAAGCCCCCCACAACGACATATACTATAATAAACCTATTAACCCCTAAACCGCAAGCCCCCCACAACGAAATATACTAAAATAAACTATTAACCCCTAAACCTAACGACCCCCTAACTTTATATTAAAATTACAATTTCCCTATCCTAAATTAAATTGGAACAGCCAATAGAATGAGAGCTCAATCCTATTGGCTGATTGGATCAGCAAATAGGATTTTAGCAGCTCTAATTCCTATGGCTCCACGCCAGATGTCTTCAGGATGGACCCGCTCCGCACCGGATGGATGAAGATAGAAGATGCCGTCTGGATGAAGACTTTTTGCCGCTTGGATGAGGACTTCGCCGGCTGGATGAAGACTTCTTGCCGCATGGATGATGACTTCGCCGGCTGGATGGATCCTTCAAGCGGGACTTCAAGAACTGTAAGTGGATCGTCGAGGGTTAGTGTTGGGGTTTTTTAAGGGTTTTTTGGGTGGGTTTTATTTTTAGTTTAGGGTCTGGGTATGTAAAAGAGCTAAATGCCCTTTTAAGGGCAATGCCCATACAAATGCCCTTTTCAGGGCAATGGTTAGCTTAGTTTTTTTTTAGATAGTTATTTTATTTGAGGGGGTTGGTTGTGGGGGTGGTGGGTTTTACTGTTGGGGGGGGTTACAGGTAAAAGAGCTGATATCTTTTAAGGGCTATTGGTAGTTTATTGTAGGCTAGGGTTTTTTTATTTGGGGGGGGCTTTTTTATGTTTGTTTTTTTATGTAATTTAGTTATTTTTATTTTTAGTAATTTTAGTGTTTATTTTTTTTTGTAATGTTAGGTTTTAGTGTAAGACAGGTTAGGTTTTATTTCACAGGTAAGTTTGTATTTATTTTAACTAGGTAGTTAGTAAATAGTTAATCACTATTTACTAACTAGTCTACCTAGTTAAAATAAATACAAACTTACCTGTGAAATAAAAATAAAACCTAAGCTAGCTACAATATAACTATTAGTTATATTGTAGCTAGCTTAGGTTTTATTTCACAGGTAAGTTTGCATTTAGTTTAAAATAGGTATTATTTAGTTAATATTTGTAACTTTAGCTGTATTTTAAGTATGTTAAAGTTAGGGGGTCTTAGGCTTAGGGTTATGTTAGGGTTACGTTAGGGTTAGTGTTAGGTTTAGGGGTTAATGGATTTATTTAATGGTAGTGATGTGGGAGGCAACATCGGGAGCGGCAGATTAGGGGTTAATAACATTATGTAGGGGGTGCCGATATTGGGGGCGGCAGATTAGGGGTTAATAATATCATGTAGGGGGCGGCGATGTTGGGGGGTCAGATTTGTATTTAATAACTTATGTAGGGGGCGGTGATGTTGGGGCGGCATATTAGGGGTTAATAACTGTATGTAGGTTGCGGCGATGTTGGGGGTCGCAGATTAGGGGTTAATAACTGTATGTAGGTGACGGGGATGTTGGGACTGGCAGATTAGGGGTGTTTAGACTCGGGGTTTATGTCAGGGTGTTAGGTTTAAACATTAGTTTTATTTTCCCCATAGACATCAATGGGGCTGCGTTACAGAGCTTTTTATTCCATGATCGCAGGTGTTAGACATTTTTTTTGCTGTGTAGCCCCATTGATGTCTAGGGGGAAATCGTGCACGAGCACGTAACAGCAGTGCTTGATTTCGGTGCGGTATGGAGCTCAACGCAACCGTATCGCCTGCACAAGCCTACTTTTTTAAAACTCGTAATACCAGCGCTATAGGGATTTTCAGCATTTAGATAGAGACTTATCATTAAAGTAGCTTCCCACTAAAGGCACATTAAAAAAGTAGCTTTATTGCACAACCACATACAACAAACCTATTTTCCAGTGATCGTACGCTTGTTGAATGCTCAAATATTTTAGAATACGAAGTTTAATTACGTGCAGTAAATAAGCTAGTATTTGTGTTTTATTTTATTAGAATAAGTGGGGGCTTTTTGGTTACTGATGCATTCTTTGAGGGTTCTATAACGTCCCAGCAACTAAAGGCATTCCTTAAAGAAACACTTTTCTGGATTTGGGCCACATTGGACCATAGTTCTTGGAGTTTCAGGGAGATTGCCCTCCATTTGCTGGCATCAGGGAGCCACTATTACAATCAGGGAGACTCCCTGAACTTCAGGGAGAGTTGGGATGCCTGTTATATACAGCTGTATATTTTCTTCCGCACTTCTTTTCTTCTTAAAATTAAAACTAATTTTATCTTCAAATGTTGGAACAAATAAAATTTCTCTGTGAGTTGAAGAGTTCACAACTGAACTGTTTTTGATGCAGACATCTAAATACACATCAATAATTAAATTGAATATTATAAAAAGCTATTGCTTTGTCAGTCAGGGAAAGGACACATACTTCAAAATCTCATAAAAAAGAATACCTAGAAGGTAAAGGGATATTAAGTCATGTTTCATATGTGCATCAGAAATGAATAACTGCATTGCAAATGATCTGTATACAAAATAAATGTGTTTAATGCATTATTGCAGTCGTTGACATATTCAAACCTTTTAAGTTTATTTAAGTGTATTTAAGTTTTTTCAGTCTTTTTCGAAAAACCTTTTGTGACCTTTAGGAAATTTAAGAAATGTAGTTGTTATTGAATATAAAACACCACTAGATAAATAAAATTACATTGCTTACCTTATTTATTCCCAGGGGGTGTCTAGTGTTTAGATAAAAAATCCACTGTGCCTCCTTGTAATTAAGTTTGTACTCCCTGTCCCCTCCTCGCCTGTGTTGGGGGACATGGTCTATAGCTTGAATAGACAATAGTGATGAAGCCCCTGAGTGCATAGATTTAAAGTGTTTGGTCACAGGGGTGAATATGTCTGGATTTTACAGCGTTGGGCCTTACATTTATAAAAACCCTATCTGCTAGGTAGCCATGTCTTGGCATTTTTTATAGGTAAATCTGAGGGTGCTACAATGTTACCAATGGTCTTACTTTTTTTTGCCACAGAGAGGAAGGATTCAGGACCGGTGCCGAGGCTGAAGAGACGCTGCCCGCTACACAGATCCCCATTACTGGTAAGTGCCACTATACTCTGCTTTTATTTGTCTTGCCCTAGTAGGGGTAGCAGGCATAGACCCTCTACTTCTTGAGACATATTTTCAAGGACAAATAATACCCCTACTAAACAAAAGGTAACATAGCAATGACTTCTGTATGTGTAGCAAGTTATTTGCTACAGACTTCTGCAGCCAAACTTTTGTGACAAATTTGAACTGGGAATATAAAAATGGTGAAAAAGATGAATGTCTAAGTTCTTCCCTGCAGGTCCTGGAGAGCCATAAAATGAAAACAACAAAGAACACAAAATAAAAATCATTAATAAAAAAGAGTTCAAAACTGCAGAGCACGATGCAGTCTATATATTCACTTGGGAAATCCCAAGCAAGAGATAATCCTATCAAGTGTATGGGGGGCTGTATTTTGGGACCAATTACACTTGAAAGTTCACAGGAAAATTCTCCAACACATTCAGCGAGTGGCTAGACCTTTATAGGTTTAAAGGCTTAAATAGCCTATAAATGTGTTACATGAAATCCAGGTGTTAGATGCGCCAGGAGTGTTATAGACACTTAAAGGGACAGTAAATTCATAATTAGACACTCATGATCTAGACAGAGCATACAATTTTAAACAACTTTCCAATTTACTTCCATTATTAATTTGCTTCCTTCTCTTGTTATACATTTCTAAAAGGTTTATCTAAGTAAGCTCAGGAGCAGCAAAGAACGTAGGTTCTAGCTGCTGATTGGTGGCTGCATATATATACTGGTTGGCTCACCCATGTAATCAGTTAGAAACCAGTAGTCCATTGCTGCTTCTTCAACAAATTATACCAAGAGAATGAAAAAAATTAGATAATAGAAGTAAACTGGAAAGTTGTTTAAAATTGTATGTTCTTTCTGAATCATGAAAGAAAAGTTTTGGGTTTCATGTCCCTTTAACCTCCTAATTGTCCTTGTTTGATTATGGCAAATAAGGGGTTAATTCAGCGCTGCTTTTGTATTAGGGATAATTCAATTAATTATATACTAGTACTAAAGCCCGTGTACACGGGCCATTTTTTTCAGAACAGCGGTCCCACCCCTTGCTCTCTCCCCCCTCTCTTTTGCTCTCTCTTCCCCCCTCTCTTTTGCTTTCTCTCCCCCCTCTCTTTTGCTTTCCCTCCCCCCTCTCCTTTGTTCTCTCTCTCCCCTCTTTTGCTCTCTCTCTCCCCTCTTTTGCTCTCTCTCTCCCCTCTTTGGCTCTCTCCCTCCTTTCTTTTGCTCTCTCTCCCCCCTCTTTTGTTCTCTCCCCTCTCTTTGGCTCCCCCCCCTCTTTGGCTCTCCTCCCCCCTCTTTGGCTCTCCCCCCCCTCTTTGGCTCTCCCCCCCCCCCTCTTTGGCTCCCCCCCCCTCTTTGGCTCTGCCCCCCCCTCTTTGGCTCTGCCCCCCCCCTCTTTGGCTCTCTCTCCCCCCTCTTTGTCTCTCTCCCATCTTTTGCACTCCTCTTTGGCTCTCTTTCCTCTTTGGCTCTCTCTCCCCCCTCTTTGGCTCTCCCCCCCCTTTAGCTCTCCCCCCCCCCTTTGGCTCTCCCCCCCCCCTCTTTGGCTCTCCCCCCCCCCTTTGGCTCTCTCCCCCCTCTTTTGTTCTCTCCCCCCTCTTTGGTGCTCTCCCCCCCTCTTTGGCTCTCTCCCCCCCTCTTTGGCTCTGCCCCCCCTCTTTGGCTCTCTCTCCCCCCTCTTTGTCTCTCTCCCCTCTTTTGCTCTCCTCTTTGGCTCTCTTTCCTCTTTGGCTCTCTCTCTCCCCCCTCTTTGGCTCTCCCCCCTTTAGCTCTCTCCCCCCCCCTTTGTCTCTCCCCCCCTCTTTGCCCCCCCCCCCCTCTTTGGCTCTCCCCCCCTCTTTGGCTCTCTCTCCCCCCTCTTTGGCTCTCTCTCCTTTTTGGCTCTTTTTCCTCTTTGGCTCTCTCTCTCCCCCCTCTTTGGCTCTCCCTCCCCCCCTTCTCTTTGGCTCTCCCCCCCCCCCTCCTGCTCCCTCTCTGGCTCTGTCTTCACATCGCGGGACCCCGCCCGGCCACGCCCCATCGCGGCAACACCCGTCCGGCCACGCCCCCATCGCAACGCTCCCGTCGGCCACAAACAGCTGTGAGGTCTGGGGAGCGCATTGCCACTTCTCACGCAGCAGACCTCACAGCTGTTGAGTAGCTCGCGCTCCCTATCTCACAGCTGCTTGTATGCTGTGTACCTCGCACTCCCTATCTCAAGGCCAAGTGTTTGTCTCTACTGCGCATGACGGCTTCAGACAAACACTTGGCCTTTTATAATATAGGATGTGTAAGTTGTTCAAAATCTAGAAGTCAGCTCAAAAATTTAGGAGCCATGAATCCATTGACATCCATACAATACATGTTCACAGACATAGCAATTTTTTGTCTAATTGTTTGTTATTAAAAAAAAACTCACTGATTTAAACAAACATTATTTGTAACGAAAATACTTTGTCCTCTATTTCCTACAGAGAACATCCTCATGTCAGCAGAGTATTATTAGCAAAACAACAGGTTAAGCTCAAAGAGACAGTAAAAGTGAAAAAAGAAAATTTATGCTTACCTGATAAATTTATTTATTTTTTGGCACGATGAGTCCACGGATCAACTTAATTACTAATGGGATATTCACCTCCTGGTCAGCAGGAGGAGGCAAAGAGCACCACAGCAGAGCTGCCAAATAGCTCCTCCCTTCCCTCCCACTCCAGTCATTCGACCGAAGTTAGGAAGAGAAAGGAAAAGCCAAGGTGCAGAGGTGTCTGAAGTTTATAAAAACCCACAACCTGTCTTTCAAGAACAGGACGGGCCGTGGACTCATCGTGTCAAAAAATAAATAAATTTATCAGGTAAGCATAAATTTTCTTTTCTTTTTTTTTCAAATCAGCTTTATTTCAGTAAAAATCAGTGTACAAGGAGTGGAGACACAGCTCCTTTTGAGTATACAGAGGCTGATTTTTTTTCCAAACAAACAAACAACTCTTACTCACATCACATATCAAATATGAATGTCCACAAATCAGTCTGCCATATGTGATTGTGAGTTATCCTATGTATATGAAGATTAAACAATCTATAAAATTAATAACAACCTTAATAACAGTGAGCAAACATACATTCAACGGATACGGGTTATTGGTAATCATTCATTAGTTGGAGCGTTGGTACCATGCTGTTCGATGCCAATCATATAGTTATACCTATTGGAATATCCCCTTTTCTTTTCTTTATCGTGGTAATGTAATGTTCCGATAATGAGGTTATTTCTGCGAAAATGTGCATTGTGTCGTGTTTGAGGTAGTGATTTTCTTCCAAACTTATTAATTCTGATGTTTTTAATATCCACATATATTTGTGGGGGGTGTCTTTACTTTTCCAATTTTTGGCAATTAGAAGTTTAACACTGTTCGTCATTATGGTAAATAATTTTAGAAATGGTTTGTATTTTAAAGGGGGCGCTTTATTCAAAAGCCATATTAGGGGATCTAGCGGGAACCGAGATTATTATTATTATTATCATTTATTTGTATAGCGCCGCCAAATTCCGTAGCTCTGGGTACAATGATAGGGGTAAACAATGACAAAGATTTGTGATACAATATAAAACATAACAAGACTAAACAAATCTAGCACAGGAGGAAGAGGGCCCTGCTCTGGAGAGCTCACAGTCTATAGGTTTAGGGTGCGGAGACATAAGGTTGAGATTCTATAATTATTTCAATTTCTTCAATAATCTGTCTCCAGAATGTCTGTAATGTCGAGCACCACCACCACATATGTGCCATATCGCTACCCACATGTCCACACCTCCAGCATTTATTATTTGAATGCGGAAAAGTTTATGAAGTCTACGGGGTGTGTAATACCACCTATGTAGTAGTTTGAGGTTTAATTCAACAATACTTAAAGAGCTCAAAGTCTTCATGGTGTGTAGGAATATTTGTGAGCATGTCTGAGGGAGGATTATTTTGCCTGGGTCCCTCTCCCAAGCTTCCATATATCCCAATACCTGTCTGGGATGTGTGTGAGTAAGTAATTTGTATATTTTTGAAATAGTGTGTCTCAGAGTTGGGTTCTGGATAAACAAAAGTTTGAAATTGGTGAGCGGTCTAATCATATTCTGAGAGCGAGGGTGTTGGGTAAGGAAATGGTGAGTTCTGTAGTAAGTGTACCAATTCGCGAAGCAAATAAATCCCTGAGACACCAAGGTCTCCCGTTTTATCACCTTTTCATTGTCTATGAGAGTGTGTATAGGTAGGTCAGTCAATTTCTCATTGTGCGGAGTCTGTGTTGTAGTTAGGTCTATACTAAACTCTCCATTGGCCGTCAATGAAGTTAGAGGAGACGTTTTAGAGGAAATATGGGGGTAATGCATTAGAGCTTCCTGCCATACGTTAAAGGTTCCAGTAGAGTTGGGTTCTTAGTGACCATAGTGGTCCTGATGTTGTTAAATGACCAGCATATCTCACTAATACTGTGGGTTGGAAGACTGTCTAATTCAAGGTTTACCCATCGCTTATTATGTGAATGCGTGTATAAATCTAGAACTCTTTGTAAGAAGATGGTAGTCCTATATGCCTGTAGATCAGGCATACCTAGTCCACCCTGACCCTTATGTTTCATCATAACATTTTTATTAATCCTTGGATTTTCCTGTTCCAGGTAAATCTGCTGAGGGCATTCTGTAAAGACAACATATAGGTTCTAGGGATAGGGATGGGTAGCGTCTGGAGGAGATACAAGATGCGTGGGAATATATTCATCTTAATTAAACTGATCCGTCCTAACCATGAAATATGTTTGTTCCTCCATCTGGATAAATCATTTATTATTCTATCTTTTAACGGCACAAAGTTAGATTAAAATATTAAGCTAATTTTAGGAATCAGGTTAATGCCGAGGTATTTAAGGGAGTAGGGGCACCATTTGAAGGGGTTTATTTTCTTGACTATGTTTAATGTACCGGAGGGTAGAGTAATGTTTAAGATCTCCGATTTTGGTAAATTTATTAAAAAATTGGACATGATATGGAAAGACTGGAGTTCTTCAATTAAGGCAGGGATTGCTCTCTCCGGGTGGGATTGCTCTCTCCGGGTTAGTCAAAGTAAGAAGAATGTCATCCGCATATAGGGAGATTAAGTATTTATGTTCTTTAACTGTAAAGCCTTTAATATTGGCGTTGTTATGAATTTTGGTGGCTATAGTCTCGATCATGCAGGCAAATAATAGTGGGGATAGAGGGCAGCCCTGTCTTATATCGTTTGTGATAATAAAGGGGTCTGACAGTATTCCGTTTAAACATATTCTAGCGCTTGGTTGGGTATACAAGGCAAAAATCTGTGTAGCATCTTCTCCCCGAAACCTAAATGTTGTAAAGTAAGTTTTAGATAATCCCAGGCGACACGGTCAAAAGCTGTATCCGCATCTGTGGATAATATGACCAATGGAGTATTATTATTTTCTTTTCTTTTTTAAGAAACGATGAGTCCACGGATCAACTTAATTACTAATGGGATTCAATACCCAAGATAGAGTACACAGATGATACATGAGGGACAAGACAGGGAAACTTAAACGGAAGGCACCACTGCTTGAAGAACCTTTCTCCCAACAAATAAGGCCTACGCCGAGATAAAAAAAATCAAATTTGAAAAAGTGTGAAGAGCAGACCAATTTGCAGCCTTGCAAATCTGTTCCACAGAAGCCTCATTTTAGAATGTCCATGAGGAAACAACATCTCTCGTGGAATTAGCCGTAACTCTGTCTGGAGACTGCTGTCCAGCAGTCTCATATGTAAAACGTATGATACTCTGCAGCCAAAAAGAAAGAGAAGTAGTCGTAGCTTTCTGTCCCTTACGTTTTCCTGAGAAAACCACAAACAAAGAAGAAGACTGATGAAAGTCCTTAGTCTCCTGCAGGAAAAAGTTTTAAATACACGGACCCCATCCAAAGAAGAATTAGGACATAAGGAAGAACCATCTCCAGATTAATGTTCCGATCAGAAACTACTTTTAGGAAGAAATCCTAAGTTAGTACGTAAAACTACCTTATCTGAATGGAAAATAAGGTAAGGAGACTCGAACTGTAATATCGAGAGCTCTGACATTTCTCCGAGCGGAAGAAAGCGCAACAAGAAACAAAACCTTCCAAGATAACAAGGAAAGCATAGGCTCAAATGGAACCCCTTGAAGAACTTTAAGAATTAAATTAAGACTCCCTGAAGGAGTAACTGGTTTAAGCACAGGCCTGATCCTGACCAAGGTCTGACAAAAGAATTGTACATCTGGGACAACCACCAGACGTTTGGGTAAAAAAATAGATAAGACCAAGATTTGACCCATTATAAATCTCGTCGATAAACCCTTCTTGGAGAAAAGACAAAATTCTAGAAATCCTAACTCTACTCCATGAGTAGCCCTTGGATTCACACCAATAAAGATATTTACGCCATATTTTATGGTAAATTTTTCTAATTACAGGCTTATGAGCCTGAATCATGGTCTCTACGGCCAAGACAGAAAACCTCCACTTGGACAAAATTAAGTGTTTAATCTCCAAGCAGTCAGTTTCAGAGAAACTAAATTAGGATGAAGGAAGGGCCCTTGAATTAGAAGGTCCCTCCTAAACAGAAGTCTCCAAGGTGGCAGAGATGACATGTCCACCAAATCTGCATACCAAATCCTGCAAGGCCAAGTCAGAGCAATTAATCACAGACGCCCTCTCCTGTTTGAGTCGAGCAATGACCCAAGGAGGAAGCGCAAACGGAGGAAATAGGTATGCTAGACTGAAGGTTCAAGGAACAACCAGAGCATCTATCAGTTCCGTCTGTGGGTCCCTGGACCTCAACCCGTATCTGAGGAGCTTGGCACACTGTCGAGATGCCATGAGATCTAACTCTGGTTGACACCATTTGAGAGTCAGGCTGGAGAACATTTCCGGATGGAGTTTCCATTCCCCCGGATGAAAGGTCTGCCTGCTCTGAAAGTCCACCTCCTAGTAGTCCACCCCTGGGAAGTGGATCGCTGACGGACAGCAAGAATGGGCCTCTGCCTGCTGAATTATCTTGGCTACCTCGGTCATCGCTAAGGAACTCCTCATTCCTCCTTGATTAATGAAAGCCACTGAAGTTATGTTGTCTGACTGGAACCTGATAAATTGGGCAGAGGCTAACTGAGGCCAGAAGAACATTGAAGATCACTTTCAGTTCCAGGATGTTTATAGGAGAATAGACTCCGACTGAGTCCAAACTCCCTGAGCCTTAAGGGAACCCCAGACAGCTCCCCACTCTGCAGAAGTAGGTTCCCTGGGAGAGATGATCCAGAAACAACCACCATTGAAGCGAGTCCCTTGTCTCCTGCTCCAGTCGAGGAGACAAGTCTGCATAATCTCCGTTCCATCGCCTGAGCATGCTTAGCTGAAGAGGCCTGAGGTGGAACCGAGCAAACAGGATGATGTCCATTGCGGCCACCATCCGCCCCATTATCTCCATGCACTGGGTCACTGACAGCCGAGGAGTAGACTGAAAGGTTAGACATCTTTGATTTCCTAATTTCTGTCAGAAAAATCTTACATATATGTGGAATCTATTATGGTTCCCAAGAAAGTCACTTGTATCTGGGACTAAGGAACTCTTCCCGTGATTTCTCAGGAAGGATAATGCAATGTCGGTAAGGGATCCTGCTTGTTGAAAACATGTCACCTGGACTAAAATATCTTCCATATAAGGTGGCACCCCAATGCCCCGTGGCCTTAGTACCGCCAGAAGAGACCCCAGAACCTTTGTGAAGATACTGGGAGCCGTGGTCAGACCGAAAGGAAGAGCCACGAACTGGAAGTGTTTGTCTAGAAAGGCAAACTTGTGATAATCCCTGTGGATAGGAACCTGTAGATATAAGTTCTTTAAATCCACTGTTGAGATAAATAGACCCTCTTGGATCAATGGATGAATGGTACAAATATTTTCCATCTTGAAAGACGGAACACTGAGAAGTTTGTTTTAGACTCTTGAAGTCTAAAATTTGTCTGAAGGTTCCCTCCTCTTTGGGAACCACGAACCAATAGTGATCACAAAACCCAACTTGATTGAAAAGGAGAACCTGCCCCCTTACGGGTCGGGTGCATGCCCCTCATGTGGTGTCAGCAGGAAGCTGCTTACATTGATTTCACCCATTTCTAAATTCAATAGGGTCTCCGTTCTTGGCAGGAGGAATAAAAGAATTTCCCATTTTACTATATTACATTAAAGGAGCCTACTCATGAAGGTCCTTCTATTCCTGCGAGAGAGGTGTCTGTCCATAGAAGACAGACAACGAAACAGGCCAGTATGATGTTGCACTGGAAAAAAAATAGTCACACAAACCACAGGTTGACAATGTAGACCCTCTAACTATTAATCATAGGGTCCGTCATCTGCCTGGAATCCCAAAGGAACTACTATTCTTTGTGTTAAAACCTACCGGTGTCGGAGTCACCTTGAGAAGCAAAACCTTCCTCAAGAAGCTCTTGATCAGATAAAAGACTTTACCTCATTCGAGACTGAAAATTCCTTGCCCGGAAATACTGAAAAATCTTCCCCCTTAGCTGCAGGGAAGAAATATCTGAAATAAACACCACTGAGACATCTCTAAGTGAAGATGACCTCCTGATTAACTTTTTACCAACAACGTGGGTAAAAGGAATAGGCAATGTATTAAGAGTAGGACAACTCCATCAGGGCAAAAAATTCTTTGTAATATCCTAGGAGAGAACACTATGCTCCTAAGCAGTATGTGCCTAGCAGAAGAAGGATTGGAACAAGACTATCCACATCAACAAAAGATTTCCCAATAAATGAGAAATAGAAGCGGATTGGTAAAACTGCATTGGAATCCAAGCCGAAAACAAGAGACCTCCAGCAGGGCCTCTTGGACCACCTTGAATAAACAGCCGGATTCTTTAACAATATTAGCAAAAAAAAAAAAATTACTGTCACTTTAAACTTTAAAAAGTAACTTAATTTCTGTGAGCAAGGGTAAGCTACAGTAGTATGCAAACATTGCAGAATTTATTAGAAACGTTAATTCCTTGTTCACATATATCGCCATGAAATTAACGAAGTGATGTCATGTGCAGTACTTCCCGAAAGGGTTATTGGAACCGCAGAGCACTGCATGAGTGATAGAAAATGCAATATACACACCCTAGCCCCTAAAATGCTACAGCTGTTTAATAGCTTAATTAAAGAACCACATCTCCCCCGCCCTATGCTTGAGGCTTATGTATTGGTGATTCCCAAACCGGGTAAACCTCACACTGCCCCTGAACATTTCAGGCCTATATCACTGCTAAATGCTGATATTAAGATCCTTGCTAAGATACTCTCAATGCGTCTCAATAAACACTTACCAGATCTCGTCTCCACAGATCAGGTGGGATTTGTCCCTGGCAGGGAAGCAAGGGACAACACCTGTAAAGTTATACAACTTATAGAACATGCGCGTAACGAGAAGGTGCCTTTGGTGCTTTTCTCGACTGACGCAGGGAAGGCCTTCGACCATGTCGATTGGCTCTTCCTGCGTCGGGTGCTGAGGGCCATGAACTTTGTGTTCTCCTTATACTCTGACCCGAACGTGAGGGTCAGAGTATAAGGAGGGTAAGGGTTAACTGAACTCTCTCGTATACCTTTAGTATCTCAAACGGGACAAGACAGGGCTGCCCCCTCTCCCCACTCTTGTTCGCTATAACAATTGAAGCGTTGGCACAAAATATCCGCAATAATCCTAATATCTCCGGCATCACAATAAAAGAAAACGAATATAAGCAAGCATTATACGCTGATGATATTCTATACACCCTCACTAACATTGAAGCCTCCATCCCAACACTTTTAGAGGAGCTAAATACCTACGGATCCCTCTCTAACTTTCATCTTAACATCACGAAGTCTGAAATCCTTAACATATCAGCACCACAGGCACAATTACTAAAATTATGCGAAACACACCAAATACCAATAGCAGCCTCCCACTTAAAATACCTAGGGGTCCTCCTCACCAAAGACCCCCAAGATTGATTTAAATTAAATTACCTCAAACTGAAAAATGAAATAATTAGAGACCTCTCTTCATGGAAGAATAAGCCTCTATCGTGGCTAGGTAAAATTGGAGTCATAAAAATGAACGTTCTTCCGCGCATACTTTACATACTACAAACACTCCAAATTCCTATCCCTAAAGATTTTCTCCCACAACTCCAAAAACTACTAGAACAGTTCATATGGAATAATATAAAACCCTGGGTCCCAAGGAAAACGCTATACATGTCAAGAGATAAAGGTGGACTAGGCTTCCCTGAACTAGCAACTTACAGACAGGCAATTTTCCTGCAGCGAATAGTAGAATGGGCCCATAATTCCACACATAAAGCATGGGTAAGACTAGATGGCCAAATCCTTAATCTCAACAATATAGGAGTATTAGCGTTCACTTCACACACGAAACGCCCGAAGATTATAAGTAAATACACAATCATAGCAGAAACCCTTAGAATTTGGGACCAAACAATTAATACCAGTACACATATCTCAACAAAATACTCACCTCTTTTACCTATTATAGAAAATCCAGATCTTCCATATTTTCAACTGGGTACACAAATGAGTAGGCCTTATAGCCTTCGTGAAGGCTCATTGCATTTTGGAGTAATAGGTGGGAAACTATTATCCCAACAAGATATGACAGAGAAATATGGAGCTATTTTTCACTCCTGGTTGAGATATAACCAACTTCAGCATTGCCTTGCACACCATAAAAATAGAGAGAACTTCATGAGAACATTAACTACATTTGAAATACTATGCACGACAAGTAAACCACTTAGACGATTGATCTCACTGATATATAGGCTTCTATCAGCCCCTCCAGGGTCTGCTCTCCCGTCTTATACAAGGGCTTGGAGCAAAGAACTTGGCAGGGACATTGATGAAGACACATGGCTTAAACCCTTTAAATTGACTAAACGCTCTTCCATCTCCATCTAATATGCAGGAAATTCATCTAAAACTCACTAGTAGATGGTACTTGACCCCAACAAGGCTGTACAAATGTTTTCAGTCAGCTAGCCCTATGTGCTGGAGGGACTGTGGAGAACATGGCACCCAGTACCTGCGCTCTAGCTGCCATAAAGTCTCCTGATAGACTAGGAGAAACTAATCCCAAAGTTAATGAGGTCTAAATTAAACAGAGTGCCCAAACTTCTTCTGAGATTCTTTTGTCCCCAGAAATAAAGTTAGCACTTACCTCATTTTCTGGATGGCAGCAAAGCAATTCCCAGGTTTAGGAGGTCCTCTCCCTCCCATGGCCCTGTAAATAAATGAAAATCCTGAATAAAATCCCTCAGGTTTTCTTGGTAAGGGCAGTAGAATATGGGAGGCGCAGTGAGAATTATGTCCCACAAGTTCCCATTGCTCTAAAGCCACCAAAGGCTCTACTTAAGAGACTGTTATGGACTACGGCTACACCCTAGAACAAAGCAGCACACTCTGGCACTACTTTAAAAATAATAAACTCTTGATTGAAGAATATTTTCTAACACATCACTTTACCTCTTCCTATCACTAACGTAGGCAAAGAGAATGACTGGAGTGGGAGGGAAGGGAGGAGCTATTTGGCAGCTCTGCTGTGGTGCTCTTTGCCTCCTCCTGCTGACCAGGAGGTGAATATCCCATTAGTAATTAAGTTTATCCGTGGACTCATCGTGTCTTAAAAAAGAAATAAACTTTCATGACTAAGATAGGGCATGCCATTTCAAACAACTTTCCATTTTACTGTTCTTTTGATATTCTTTGTTGAAGACTAAACCAAGGTAGGCTCATAGGCTAATATCTAAGCCCTTGAAGGCAACCTCAAATCTCAGTGCGTTTTAAATAGCTTTTTACATCTAGAGAGTGCTAGTTCATTTGTGCCATATAGATAACATTGTGTTTACACCCGTGGAGTTATGCATGAGTCAACACTAATTGGTTTAAGTGCAAGTTTGTAAAACACACTGAGATAAAGGGCAGTCTGCAGAGGCTTAGATACAAGGTAATCACAGAGGTAAAAGGTGTATTTATATAACAGTGTTGGTTATGCAAAACTGGGTAATGGGTAATAAAGGGATTATCTATCTCTTTAAACAATACATTTTCAAGTAGACTGTCCCTTTAAATTAAGTTAAAGCAGTAGGTAGCGCCACTGTTATAAGCCGACAGAAGCATAAAGGTCAGGATTATTAAAGGGACACTAAAGTCAAAATTAATCTTCCATGATTCAGACAGAGCACACAATTATAAACAACTTTCCAATTTATTTCTATTTTCTAAATGTGCACAATCTTTTTATATGCGCACTTTCCGAGGCGCCAGCTCCTACTGAGCATGTGCAAAAAATTCACAGAATATAACTATACGCATTTTGTGATTGGCTGGTGGCTGTCACACGATGCAGAGGGAAGGAAAATGCAACAAGAAAACATCGACCACTGATTTAAAATTAAAATTATGTGATTTTGCATTTTCTTTTCATTATGTATTTATTGATTATGCTATTTTACTGTGTTTAGTAGTCCTTTAAGAACAAAAGTAAAGCTTATGGACTTATTGTCTGACAAAAGAATCAAACAACTGATATTGCTGGATCCTTATTAAACAGTGTAAAACTGTAAATCTAAAGCTTTAAAAGCGACATTAAACACCACAAGATAGTACAGTAATTATATTTAGTAAAACAACTGTGCAATATACTTTCATTATCAGCCAGATTACAAGTTTTGCGTTATGGCTGGCTCGCTAATTACTTTACGTTATTTTCACCGCTCACCTTTCATAGCGCTGCTATTACAGGTTTGCAAAAAAACAGCTTGTGCGGGCGATATGGTTGTGTTGAGCTCCATGCTTCACCTAAATACAAGCAGTGTTTTGATGTGCTCATGCATAACTTCTCCATAGACATCAATGGGGAGAGTCGGCTAAAAAAAAGCCTAACATCTGCGATCGCGGAATGAAAACTTCCTTAACGCAGCCCCATTGATTTCTATGGAGGAAAAAAAATGTATGTTTAAACCTAACACCCATAAACCCAGAGTCTAAACACCCCTAATCTGCCACCCCTAACATCACCACCACCTACATTACACTTATCAGCTCCTAATATGTCGCCCCCTGTCAGGGTGCCAGGAATCAGACTGAGACGAGAAGTGCAAAAATAATCACACCTTTATTAATAGCAAAAAATAATAAAAAGTCCACAAGTCAAATAACAAGCCAGGAGTCAAAAACAGAGCTGGTAGACAGACGAGCTGAGTCAGGAGCCAAAGCGAATAGTCAGACAGGAACAAGGAAAACAGAAGAGTCAGGAACAAGCCAGGGATCAGGAACCAGGAAGGACGTCAGGCAGCCAGGTAATACACAGGAACTCTCACAAACAGGTCTGAGACAATGCAAAGGCAAAGCATACTGAACAGAGGCCCTTTAAATAATAAGTGATGACATCACAATTCTGAGACTGCATCCTGTCTCACATGGATGATGCACACCAGTCTGGCCATAAAAGGAAGTGCAGGAAATGACCAGCATCCCCCACAATGCACCATAGTCAGGAAGAGAGGTGAGTAAAATGGCTGCCAGCAGCACATGGCAAACAAACAGGGAAAAAACCCTGACACCCCCAATGTTACCGCCACCTACATAAATTTATTAACCCCTAATCTGCCGCCCCCAACTTTGCCACCACCTACCTACACTTATTAACTCTTAATCTGCCGCCCCCAATGTTGCCGCCGCCACTATACTAAATTTATTAACCCCTAAACCTCTGGCCTCTCACATCACTAACACTAAATAAATATATTAACCCCTAACGTAACCCTAACCCTTAGTCTAACCCTAACACTAACGTAAACCTAACACTAACACCCCCTAACTTTAACATAATTAAAATAATTCTAAATAAAACTTACTATTAATAACTAAATAATTCCTATTTAAAAATAAATACTTACTTACCTGTAAAATAAACCCTAAGCTAGCTACAATATAACTGACATTGTAGTTATCTTAGGTTTTATTTTTATTTCACAGGTAAGTTTGTATTTATTTTAACTAGGTAGACTAGTTAGTAAATAGTTATTAACTATTTACTAACTACCTAGTTAAAATAAATACAAATTTACCTGTAAAATAAAACCTAATCTGAGATACACTAACACCTAACATTACAATAAAATTAAATAAATTATATTAATAAAATACAATTATCTAAATTGCAAAAAAAAAAACCTCTAAATGACAGAAAATAATAAAAGAAATTATCAAAAATAAAAACGAATTACTCCTAACCTAATAGCCCTATCAAAATAAAATGCCCCCCCCCGCAAATTAAAAAAAAAACTAGCCTACACTAAACTGCCAATGCCTTTTGCGGGGCATTGCCCCAAAGAAATCAGCTCTTTTACCTGTAAAAAATAATACAAACAACCCCACAACAGTAAAACCCACCACCCACAAAACCAAACTCCCCAAATAAAAACCTATCTAAATAAACCTAAGCTATGGATGGGCATTGCCCTTAAAAGGGCATTTAGCTCTTTCACATTGCCAAACCCCTAATCTAAAAATAAAACCCACCCAAGAAAAAACCTTAAAAAAACACTAACACTAACCCCCGAAGATCCACTTACAGTTTTGGAAGACCGGACATCCATCCTCATCTAGCCGGCGAAGTCCTCATCCAAGTGGCAGAAGTCCATCGGACGAAGTCGAATCGGCCAGAAGTCTTCATCCACACGGCATCTTCTATCTTCATCCATTCGACGCGGAGCGGGTCCATCTTTAAGACATCCGGCGGTGAGCATCCTCTTCATACGGTCTCAGCCGTACACTGAAGGTTCCCTTTAAGGGACATCATCAAAGATGTCGTCCCTTGAATTCCTATTGGCTGATAGAATTCTATCAGCCAATAGGAATTAAAGGTGAAAAAAAATCGAGCTTTAATCCTATTGGTTGATCCAATAAAAGTAATTCATTTTTATTTTTGATAATTTCTTTTTTTATTTTGTGTAATTTAGTGTTTATTTTTTTTGTAATTTAGATAATTGTATTTTATTAATTTAATTTATTTAATTTTATTGTAATGTTAGGTGATAGTGTAACTCAGGTTATGTTTTATTTTACAGGTAAATTTGTATTTATTTTAACTAGGTAGCTAGTAAATAGTTAATAACTATTTACTAACTAGTCTACCTAGTTAAAATAAATACAAACTTAGCTGTGAAATAAAAATAAAACCTAAGATAGCTACAATGTAACTATTAGTTATATTGTAGCTAGCTTGGGGTTTATTTTACAGGTAAGTATTTAGTTTTAAATAGGAATTATTTAGGTAATAATAGTAAGTTTTATTTAGATTTATTTTAATTATATTTAAGTTAGGGGGTGTTAGGGTTAGGGTTACGTTAGGGTTAGGTTTAGGGGTTAATAGGTTTATTATAGCGGCGGTGTGGGCGGACGGCAGATTAGGGGTTAATAATATTTAAACAGTGTTTGCGATGCGGGAGGGCGGCGGTTTAGGGGTTAAAAGGTTTATTATAGTGGTGACGATGTCGGGAAGCAGCGGAATAGGGGTTAATACATTTTTTAAGTGGCAGCGATGTCCGGAGCGGCAGATTAGGGGTTAATAATTTTATTATAGTGTTTGCAATGCGAGAGGGCATCGGTTTATGGGTTAATAGGTAGTTTATGGGTGTTAGTGTACTTTTTAACAGTTTAGTTATGAGTTTTATGCTACAGCTTTGTAGCGTAAAACTCATAACTACTGACTTTAGATGGCGGTACGGATCTTGTGGTTATAGGGTGTACCGCTCCATTTTTGGCCTCACAGCAAAACTCGTAATACCGGCGCGTCCCATTGAAAAAGGACTTTTCTTAAAGTGCGGTACTGACGTTGCGTGACGGCCAAAAAAGTATGCGGTACAGCTATTTTGACAAGACTTGTAATAGCAGCGGTAGTGAAAAAGCATCGCTATGGGCCATAACTATGCTTTTTGAGTCATAACGCAAAACTCGTAATCTAGCTGTATGTTAGCTATATTCCACGTAGTCATTGGTTGCACACCCTAGTAAGCCATTTATAACCGTTCCTATTTGGCATCAGCAGAAAAGGTAACCTAAGTTACAATATGGTGGCTCCCACTGCTTTATGGACATGTTACCCTTATTTTTTTAATACTTAAACAACTAATATACTGTAAACTTTAAAAATATGCATACAAATTATTCTCTGGCTAATCTTTGTTTTGAATACAACATTCAAGCAATTATTTATTTAGGGCCAGATTACGAGCGCTATTTATCGCTAACGCTCACTCATTATAGCCGCTAGAAGTAAGCTTTTTGCACACGTCGTATATCGCTTGTATTACAAGTTAAAAGTAAAAGGTTTTTGCATGCGTGCTAAACCAACGCACAAAAAAAGCAGAACTTTCGAATATCGCACTTACATCGACATATTCCCCCCCATAGAAGTGAATAAAGCAAAAAAAAGTGGACAAACTTTTCACCCTACCCGGGAGCGTAAACCCAATCGCATATTTTAAAGTGCGCTAACCTGACATGAAAATATGAATAGTTAACACTGCAATGTTCTTTACATAAATATGTTGCATTTATACATGAATATATATATATATATATATATATATCACACATTTGTGCTTTGGTTCAAGAAAGGTGCAAAGGCTGCATTTTGAATTTTAGTAAACTACCCAACAGATTCGAATTTACATACATCTGTGATTAAACTTGTCAGATCTGACTATGTGATTGTCAGTCAGAGATTTTGTTTACAAGAATCATAAATGAACCTTTTCAGAGTTATAATAATTGTCTGTTTTAATTATATTCAGAAATTCGTTGCCCTCTTATTTAAAATATAAACCTCCAAATGAGCAAAGGCTTGTCATGTTTATTAAGCACATGAGATGGCTTAGCTAAGAGTAATGATTTATTATTCAAAGACACTCAACATGTACTAGCTTGAAGTAGATTTGTGAAAAGATAATATATTGAAACATTATTTCATATATTTTAATAAATATTTGCAGCTTTTACAGGGAACAATTTAGCTGTCACTACTACCAGGATTATTGTCTGTATATACAAGCTGGTATTATATTTCTTAGTAATAGAATTGCTTATTTAATAGAACTCACATCTGTCAATCAGTGGCAGTTCCTTAAACCTTAATTATGGGAGGGGGCAACGAGTGATCCACAGGTGGAAAAAGTGTTATGGGTGTTTCATTAGCAGAGTTAAGGTAGGGGGAAATGGAGTTGCAGGTCTTCTGAGGTCAAAGCCAGGTGGTTCAGGGTATGGTTAGGCAGTTGTGGGACATTACCTGTCTAAGGGACATGGGCAGGGAGTAGTACATTTTCCCATTTTACCCTTCTCTACAGATATACAATAAGGGCATATTTGCCAACTGTCCTGCTTTTTTACAGGACAGTCCCATTTTTTTGGCTTCCTGTCCCTGCCTTTTAAGTAGGGATGGGCGAATGTGTTTATATTCAAATTTGAATGTTAGAACGAATGTTATTGTAGAAATTTGATTTACATAGCCAAATGTTGATAAGAATGAATATTATTAAAAATTCTATAATCAAATTCTATTTACAGTTTTGGAATGTCACTTTCAAATTCGAATATTTATAATTAGAAATTTCAAATGTAACATTCGATTTAACAAATACTATTCAGAAGTTCAATAGTTCATGTGGTAGGGAATTTAGTAAATTGCTACATAATAGATACAAATATATCAATTCAAATGTTTCTATTTCGAATATTGCATAATTGAAATATTACATTTAAAGAATGTTTTTTCTAAAACCCCACACCAGCCACTTTTAACCCCTAAAGACTGCCTAGTGCAGTAGATTTTTTTAGGAAAATAAAGCTACATTTGTTTTCATAAAAAAAACTAAAAGACCCTTTATTTTGGGGGCATTTGGGACACGTTTAGAAAATGAACCAGAAATCTGATCTTTGGTTAATTTTCTGAACACTAATTTCTACCATGACCTCGCAGTAGCAATAACCAGCCACTTGTAATGGCTGGTTATATATTCCGTGCCCGCAAATGCAAATTTGTCCGTTTGCGGGCACGCAATATGAATTTGTGTTTCACTTGTAATCTATACCTAAGTGTTTTAAAACCATTCAAAACTGCAGTTTTGGTAACAAAATGTACATTGGTGTGTAGTCTAAGGAAACACCCCTTAAAAAAGCTTCTTGAATATTGTTTACCTTTTGCTGTGGCCAATTAGGGGCAGAGATAAATGAGTTCCTGCACTTATCAACCAATCACTGTGCAACATGTAGAAGGGTCAGATTCTCTGGGGTAGTGGAAAAACTACAATTTTCAAGGTTAAATTACAGGAAAACCAGGTAAAATAAAGAAAATGTACTGCAAAAGTCATGAAAAAAAAATCATGATTCTTATAAAGCGTACAATTTTAAACAACTTTCCAGTTTACTTCTATTATCTAATTTGATTTGTTATCTTGGTATTTTTTGCTGAAAAGCATATCTAGGTAGGCTCAGAAGATAGGAGCTAGCTGCTGGTTGCACATATATGCCTCTTGTCTTTGGCTTACTGATGTGTTTAGCTAGCATTGCTGCTCCTTCAATGAAGGATACCAAGAAAATGAGGCAAAATTGATAATAGAAGTTAAGTTGTTTAGAAAAATTATAGTTGCAAAATACTGGAAAGAAAAACAGTCCCAAGATAAAGACCAAAATACCTGGATGTCACAGAGAATTCAGAAAGAGAGAGACTGAGGCAGATACATAGATGTTTGTGTTTGTGCATTGATCTAATAATATTAAATGATTGCAAAGCAAAATAATGTTGGTCATGCAAGCAGGGAGAGTAAATAAAAGAGGAAAAATGGTATAAACGTTAAAGTGTCACATGGAGCATTAAGCGGATGAGTTGTTCTGATCCATTGCTGAGAAATGCTTGCTGATTCCATTGTTAGCCGATGTAAATATTAATAATAATAATAATAAAGAGAACTGTAATGGATTAAAGGATACAGAACACTCAACATACTGTATGTAATGCTTAAAGGGATAGTGTACACTGATTTTCATATAACTGCATGTAATAGACACTACTACAAAGAATAATATGCTAAGAAAAGGATATAAAAATCCAGTATAAAATCGTTTAAAAACTTACTTAGGTGCTCCCAGTTTAGCTCTGTTTAAAAGGTTACTGGAACACCCACTGCAAGTGGGAAATATTAGACACTCCCCCCTCCCCCTTCCTCTGCATATGAAAAGACCCTTTACACAAACAGGAGCAAGCTGGAGTAGGTATACGTCAGTGTTCTCCTAAAACTTTGGGGCTTTGTTAGGAGTCTGAAAATCAGAGCAAAGTTAAAAATCTAGTGTATAATGTCCTTTTAACCCTTTCCCACCTGGGTGCTAAGCTGTTCAACCTTTTTATTTTTTATTTTTCCAGATCCACAAGACTTACACTGGCGATTACCTTTCCAACAATGGGTCTTGGGGCTCTGTAGCTGCTTAGATGCCTGAGATACAGGCTTCTAAGTAGCATGCCCCCTTTTACTATACTTAACATTGTTAAGTTTAAATAAAGTTGTGCGGTGACGTCAACATGAAGCCCCGGTGATGCCTGTCACTATACAGGCCCGATTGCCGGGGTAGGAGCGTGTGGGAGCCCCCAGATCTCCCATAAGCTGGGAGAGTGCTAGCGACGGCTCTGAGCCGTCGTTAGCACCTGAGTGGAAAACTCTGCGACGGCTCAGAGTAGTCGTTAGCACTGAAAGGGTTAATATATGCTCTTTAATTCTATTACAGAAAACTTAAAGGGACAGTCTACACCAGAATTTTTATTGTTAAAAATATATAGATAATCCCTTTATTACCCATTCCCCAGTTTTGCATAACCAACACAGTTATATTAATATACTTTCTATCTCTGTGATTTCCTTATATCTAAGCCTCTGCAGACCGCCCCCTTATTTTAGTTCTTTTGACAGACATGCATTTTAGTCAATCTGTGCTGACTCCTAGGTAACTCCACATGCATGAGCACAATGTTATCTATATGGCCCACATGAACTAACACCCTCTAGTTGTAAAAAACTGTAAAAATGCATTCAGATAAGAGGCGGTTTTCAAGGGCTAAGATATTAACATATGACCTACCTAGGTTTAGCTTTCAACAAAGAATACCAAGTGAAAAAAGTAAAATTGATGATAAAAGTACATTTGAAAGTTTAAAAATTAAAATGACATGCCCTATCTGAATCATGAAAGTTTAATTTTGACTACTAGACTGTCCTTTTAAAGGGACATTTAACACTAAATAAACACTAGATAGAATGGAGCATTTAAAGAAAAGATTAGTCTGAGAATAACATGTAGATGGGTGTTTTAGATTTTAATTAGTTGGTTAAAGTGAAGGTAAACTTTGATGAATGAATGCCCATTTTTTAAAAATACTATTAAAAACAGGGGCACTTTCATTCATCAAAGTTTACAAAGAAGCCGATTTGTTAAAAAAATTACCTTTTTTTCTTTTCACAGCTACAACAGCTTCCCCCCACCTAGAGATCCTCTATTCACACGTCAGCAGTGACTAATCCTGCTTCCTCCAATCACAGCTTTCCCCCCAGGGTAGTCATTGCCTGAGGCCATGCTGTGATTGGAGGAAGCAGGATTAGTCACTGCTGACGTGTGAATAGAGGATCTCTAGGTGGGGGAAGCTGCTCTAGTTGTGAAAAGAAAAAAAGGTAATTTTTTTAACAAAACGCCTGCTTTGTAAACTTTGATGAATGAAAGTGCCCCTGTTTTTAATAGTATTTTTAAAAAACGGGCTTTTATTCACCAAAGTTTACCTTCACTTTAAATATTGACAAAATAAGTGTAAAGTTTTATCCAAAATGTTATAAAATATATTCAGTATCTTTTTTTGCGAATAAATTATGGCCAAACAGAAACAGACATTGGCCTTGATTCAATACAACACAGACCCTAGATTTTTCAGAACTACATTTCCCATGATGCTTAGGCCCTCTGCAATCCAGTCAAACATCATGGGAAATGTAGTTCTGAAACATTTTGGAGTGCCAAGTTAGGTGATCACTGAGATAGGGCATGTAGTTTTATCAACTTTTCAATTTACTCATTTATCATCAAATTTGCTTTGTTCTCTTGGCATTCTTAGATGAAAGGTAAACCTAGGTAGGCTGATATGCTAATTTATAAGCCCTTGAAAGCTGCCTCCTAAAAGGACAGTAAAGTCATAATAAGACATTCATGATTTAGACCGAAAATACACTTTTAATCACATTTTCAATTTAGTTCTATTATTTAATTAGTTCCCTTCTCTTGTTATCCTTTGCTGAACGGATTATCTAGGAAAGCTCGGGAGCAGCAAAGAACCTAGGTTCTAGCTGCTGATTGGTGGCTGCCTATATATAACAGTTGCCATTGGCTCACCCATATGTTCAGTTAGAAACCAGCAGTGCATTTCTGCTCCTGCAACAAATGATATCAAGAGAATGAAGCAAAAATGATAATAGAAGTAAACTGGAAAGTTGTTTTAAAATTGTATGATCTACCTAAATCATTAAAGGGACAGTCTAGGCCAAAATAAACTTTCATGATTCAGATAGAGCATGTAACTTTAAAAAAAATTCCGATTTACTTTTATCACCAATTTTGCTTTGTTCTCTTGGTATTCTTAGTTGAAAGCTTAACCTAGGAGGTTCATATGCTAATTTCTTAGACCTTGAAGGCCACCTCTTTTCAGATTGCATTTTAACAGTTTTTCACCACTAGAGGGTGTTAGTTCATGTATTTCATATAGATAGCACTGTGCTCGTGCACGTGAAGTTATCTGGGAGCAGGCACTGATTGGCTAAACTGCAAGTCTGTCAAAAGAACTGAAATAAAGGGGCAGTTTGCAGAGGCTTAGATACAAGATAATCACAGAGGTTAAAAGTATATTAATATAACTGTGTTGGTTATGCAAAACTGGGGAATGGGTAATAAAGGGATTATCTATCTTTTAAAACAATAACAATTCTGGTGTAGACTGTCCCTAAAGAAAATTTTTGGGTTTCATATCCCTTTAATTCAGTGCAGTTTGATTGTTTTTCTCAGCTAGACAGTGCTAGTTCATGTGTGCCATACTGATAACATTGTGCTCACTCCCGTGGAGTTACTTAGGAGTCAGCACTAATTTGCTAAAATGGAAGTTTGTAAAAAGCACTGAGATAAGGCGGCAGTCTGCAGAGGTTTAGATACAAGGTAATCAAAGAGGTAAAAAGTATATTAATATAATCGTGGAGAATGGGTAATAAAAGGATTATCTATCTTTTGAAAGAATAAAAATTCTGGAGTAGACTGTCCCTTTAACTGTTTCACTGCTAGGCCGCTCACAAAACTGGACTTAGAGGGAACACAGACCATGTAGTACTCTTGCAAAACAATAGGTGCACACTCCTGAGCTTTCCTCCCTGTTTTTTAACAAAGGATACCAAGAGAACAAAGAAAATTTGAGAATAGAAGTAAAGTGGAAAGGTGTTTAAAATGAAATGCTAAATCCGTATCATGAAAGAAAAAATTTGGTTTTTATGTCCCTTCAACCTGTGCACAAAATCTCCAGTTTTACTCCCCATTTAAGTACATTCTTAATATTTGCTGGAATAAAACTCTGTCTATTTATTTTTTTTACCAATTATATCAGCATATATAAGTCAAGGCAGGTAAATAGGGTCTTGATCCAAGCCATATACTTCAAACCCACTAGATAAAAATAAATATTAGGGGTAGATTTATCAAAGGCTAGGCAAACTCTGGCCTAGATTTAGAGTTCGGCGGTAGCCGTCAAAACCAGCGTTAGAGGCTCCTAACGCTGGTTTTGGGCGCCCGCTGGTATTTGGAGTCAGTGATTAAAGGGTCTAACGCTCACTTTACAGCCGCGACTTTTCCATACCGCAGATCCCCCTACGCCATTTGCGTAGCCTATCTTTTCAATGGGATCTTCCTAACGCCGGTATTTAGAGTCGTTTCTGCAGTGAGCGTTAGAGCTCTAACGACAAGATTCCAGCCGCCTGAAAATAGCAGGAGTTAAGAGCTTTCTGGCTAACGCCGGTTTATAAAGCTCTTAACTACTGTACCCTAAAGTACACTAACACCCATAAACTACCTATGTACCCCTAAACCGAGGTCCCCCCACATCGCCGCCACTCGATTAAAATTTTTAACCCCTAATCTGCCGACCGCCACCTACGTTATACTTATGTACCCCTAATCTGCTGCCCCTAACACCGCCGACCCCTGTATTATATCTATTAACCCCTAACTTGCCCCCCACAACGTCGCCGCAAGCTACTTAAAATAATTAACCCCTAATCTTCCGACCGCAAATCGCCGCCACCTACGTTATCCCTATGTACCCCTAATCTGCTACCCCTAACATCGCCGACCCCTATGTTATATTTATTAACCCCTAATCTGCCCCCCACAACGTCGCCGACACCTACCTACACTTATTAACCCCTAATCTGCCGAGCGGACCTGAGCGCTACTATAATAAAGTTATTAACCCCTAATCCGCCTCACTAACCCTATCATAAATAGTATTAACCCCTAATCTGCCCTCCCTAACATCGCCGACACCTACCTTCAATTATTAACCCCTAATCTGCCGACCGGAGCTCACCGCTATTCTAATAAATGTATTAACCCCTAAAGCTAAGTCTAACCCTAACACTAACACCCCCCTAAGTTAAATATAATTTTTATCTAACGAAATAAATTAACTCTTATTAAATAAATAATTCCTATTTAAAGCTAAATACTTACCTGTAAAATACATCCTAATATAGCTACAATATAAATTATAATTATATTATAGCTATTTTAGGATTAATATTTATTTTACAGGCAACTTTGTAATTATTTTAACCAGGTACAATAGCTATTAAATAGTTAAGAACTATTTAATAGTTACCTAGTTAAAATAATTACAAATTTACCTGTAAAATAAATCCTAACCTAAGATATAATTAAACCTAACACTACCCTATCAATAAAATAATTAAATAAACTACCTACAATTACCTACAATTAACCTAACACTACACTATCAATAAATTAATTAAACACAATTGCTACAAATAAATAAAATTAAATAAACTATCTAAAGTACAAAAAATAAAAAAGAACTAAGTTACAGAAAATAATAAAATATTTACAAACATAAGAAAAATATTACAACAATTTTAAACTAATTACACCTACTCTAAGCCCCCTAATAAAATAACAAAGCCCCCCAAAATAAAAAATTCCCTACCCTATTCTAAAATACAAATATTACAAGCTCTTTTACCTTACCAGCCCTGAACAGGGCCCTTTGCGGGGCATGCCCCAAGAATTTCAGCTCTTTTGCCTGTAAAAAAAAACATACAATACCCCCCCCCCAACATTACAACCCACCACCCACATACCCCTAATCTAACCCAAACCCCCCTTAAATAAACCTAACACTACCCCCCTGATGATCTTCCTACCTTGTCTTCACCATGCCAGGTTCACCGATCCGTCCTGGCTCCAAGATCTTCATCCAACCCAAGCGGGGGCTAGACATCCACTGAAGAAGTCCAGAAGAGGGTCCAAAGTCTTCCTCCTATCCGGCAAGAAGAGGACATCCGGACCGGCAAACATCTTCTCCAAGCGGCATCTTCTATCTTCTTCCATCCGATGACGACCGGCTCCATCTTGAAGACCTCCAGCGCGGATCCATCCTCTTCTTCCGACGACTAGACGACGAATGACGGTTCCTTTAAGGGACGTCATCCAAGATGGCGTCCCTCGAATTCCGATTGGCTGATAGGATTCTATCAGCCAATCGGAATTAAGGTAGGAATTTTCTGATTGGCTGATGGAATCAGCCAATCAGAATCAAGTTCAATCCGATTGGCTGATCCAATCAGCCAATCAGATTGAGCTCGCATTCTATTGGCTGATCGGAACAGCCAATAGAATGCGAGCTCAATCTGATTGGCTGATTGGATCAGCCAATCGGATTGAACTTGATTCTGATTGGCTGATTCCATCAGCCAATCAGAAAATTCCTACCTTAATTCCGATTGGCTGATAGAATCCTATCAGCCAATCGGAATTCGAGGGACGCCATCTTGGATGACGTCCCTTAAAGGAACCGTCATTCGTCGTCTAGTCGTCGGAAGAAGAGGATGGATCCGCGCTGGAGGTCTTCAAGATGGAGCCGGTCGTCATCGGATGGAAGAAGATAGAAGATGCCGCTTGGAGAAGATGTTTGCCGGTCCGGATGTCCTCTTCTTGCCGGATAGGAGGAAGACTTTGGACCCTCTTCTGGACTTCTTCAGTGGATGTCTAGCCCCCGCTTGGGTTGGATGAAGATCTTGGAGCCAGGACGGATCGGTGAACCTGGCATGGTGAAGACAAGGTAGGAAGATCATCAGGGGGGTAGTGTTAGGTTTATTTAAGGGGGGTTTGGGTTAGATTAGGGGTTTGTGGGTGGTGGGTTGTAATGTTGGGGGGGGGGTATTGTATGTTTTTTTTTACAGGCAAAAGAGCTGAAATTCTTGGGGCATGCCCCGCAAAGGGCCCTGTTCAGGGCTGGTAAGGTAAAAGAGCTTGTAATATTTGTATTTTAGAATAGGGTAGGGAATTTTTTATTTTGGGGGGCTTTGTTATTTTATTAGGGGGCTTAGAGTAGGTGTAATTAGTTTAAAATTGTTGTAATATTTTTCTTATGTTTGTAAATATTTTATTATTTTCTGTAACTTAGTTCTTTTTTATTTTTTGTACTTTAGATAGTTTATTTAATTTTATTTATTTGTAGCAATTGTGTTTAATTAATTTATTGATAGTGTAGTGTTAGGTTAATTGTAGGTAATTGTAGGTAGTTTATTTAATTATTTTATTGATAGGGTAGTGTTAGGTTTAATTATATCTTAGGTTAGGATTTATTTTACAGGTAAATTTGTTATTATTTTAACTAGGTAACTATTAAATAGTTCCTAACTATTTAATAGCTATTGTACCTGGTTAAAATAATTACAAAGTTGCCTGTAAAATAAATATTAATCCTAAAATAGCTATAATATAATTATAATTTATATTGTAGCTATATTAGGATGTATTTTACAGGTAAGTATTTAGCTTTAAATAGGAATTATTTATTTAATAAGAGTTAATTTATTTCGTTAGATAAAAATTATATTTAACTTAGGGGGGTGTTAGTGTTAGGGTTAGACTTAGCTTTAGGGGTTAATACATTTATTAGAATAGCGGTGAGCTCCGGTCGGCAGATTAGGGGTTAATAATTGAAGGTAGGTGTCGGCGATGTTAGGGAGGGCAGATTAGGGGTTAATACTATTTATGATAGGGTTAGTGAGGCGGATTAGGGGTTAATAACTTTATTATAGTAGCGCTCAGGTCCGCTCGGCAGATTAGGGGTTAATAAGTGTAGGCAGGTGTCGGCGACGTTGTGGGGGGCAGATTAGGGGTTAATAAATATAACATAGGGGTCGGCGATGTTAGGGCAGCAGATTAGGGGTACATAGGGATAACGTAGGTGGCGGCGGTTTACGGAGCGGCAGATTAGGGGTTAAAAGTGTAATGCAGGGGTCAGCGATAGCGGGGGGCGGCAGATTAGGGGTTAATAAGTGTAAGGTTAGGGGTGTTTAGACTCGGGGTACATGTTAGAGTGTTAGGTGCAGACGTAGGAAGTGTTTCCCCATAGGAAACAATGGGGCTGCGTTAAGAGCTGAACGCTGCTTTTTTGCAGGTGTTAGGTTTTTTTTCAGCTCAAACTGCCCCATTGTTTCCTATGGGAGAATCGTGCACGAGCACGTTTTTGATGCCGGCCGCGTCCGTAAGCAACTCTGGTATCGAGAGTTGCATTTGCGGTAAATATGCTCTACGCTCCTTTTTTGGAGCCTAACGCAGCATTTGTTTGAACTCTCGATACCAGAGTTAAATTTATGGTGCGGCCAGAAAAAAACCCGCGGAGCGTTAACAGCCCTTTTACCGCCGAACTCCAAATCTAGGCCTCTGTATGTGCTTCGCCTGTAACTGCGCCCCAGCTCGCCTCCGGAGAAGCGCACATGTGCGTCTGAATTTATCCGAAAAATAGAAGTAACTTTGCGCAGGCGAGCTGGGGCGTAATAATGATACATTTTGCCTGTCGAAAAAAGCATTTACTCCCTATTTACTCCCTATTTATCACAGTACATCCCTATAAATATTTATGCTACCATGTCTTGATTATTAAAAAAGCGTTTTTTAGGTAACTATTTAGCTTATATTTAGATTATCTAATGTTTCTGTGCTGTTTTTGCCATATGTTGATAATTTAAGAGCGCAAAAATAACTATATCGATATATATATATATATATATATATATATATATATATATAAAACTGGTGGTACCCATATGCGCCTGTGGAAGCACAAATTTCTGGCAATAACAGTCTCTTCTTGGTGCTGAGCCTTTGAAAAATTAGTTAAAAGAAGAAAGTACTGCATCACAAGATGTAAAATCATGTATTATAATGGTGTTCGCCTCAGTCTGTATGGCGAAATATACAACACGCAATTAAAGCCAAAATTTCAGTTCCCTATCGGCGCAAAGCAATGATAAATAAGAAACTAGGCGTATTTGTAGGTCGGGCTGTTAAATTACGCCTATTACTAATGTATATTGTTGCACTCGGGAGCGTGCCCGTGCGCCTAGGCGAATGCAAGCGGAGTGCAAAGAAGTTTCTTTTAGATTTGCGCAATTATAGGCGAAGAGTGCTTATATATATATGACGATCAGTTTGTATGCGCTATTTTGGACGGAATTAAAGGAGAATGGCTTTGATAAATCTACCCCTTAATGGAGGTTAATGCACCTTTATAGCTTACAGTAAGTAGCAACAGGCAAGACCATGAAGTAGCTGTGTAAATCAACCCTCCTTTTCAACAGCTGTTCATTAGTGGATTAGTACAAATAATACTAATCTCTGGCTGCTTTAGTAAGAACCAAAAGTCAGGATAAAAGCAGATCTGTAATCAAGTCATGAGCATAATTAATCAGTTAAACTATGGTTCCTAGTTTTGTTATAACGAAATTACATACATTATCAATAGTGGTATTATCATCAGTAGGACTAAGAGAGAGAAAAAAAGCCAATTCTACCATGAAGAAGGTGTTATAGGAAATGTTTGCTTTTGTACCTTAGAGCAGGTAATTGATTAAAGAGGAGAGAGAAAATATAAATATAGAAACGAAGATATTTTGCACCATAATAAGCGTTTTTAGGAACACATAGTCATTCTTGAATTCTAGAGACAGAAATAACTACTAGGTACTAATAGCTGTGTGACTTTGTAGTGCATATATACCAGGAACAAAAGCATATTCAATATATAAACTTCACAACTGGTAGCAATAGCAAGTTACTGTAATAATAAACTCATTGGGTGGTGAGAACACCAGGGTGACTTCCTCCATTTAACCTAAGCACATGCAATGAAGACATTTCCACAAGCAGATGTACTTTTTTTGTTAGTAGTTGTGTCCATATTTTAGAATCTGAACCATTAGAGGAACATGGGGCCCCATATCTAAACTATGGGTTTATCCCTGCATAAAATGCAGATAACCAGACAAAAACAGCTAGCAGAGAGTTTGGTTGAAGGGTGAGGTGAACACTTATCTCTGATATGCTCTAACTTAACAAGGGAGCCCTAATTTGAAAGAGGAGAAGCTACTATTCAGATAGGGCATGCAATATTAAACAACTTTCCAATTTACATTTTTCATCAAATTTGCTCCCCCTCCAACCAATATTTTTAGGGACTATGGTTGCCACCTCGGCCAAGTTTTCCTGGATACTTATGAGTAACGCATGCTGCAGGGTAAGCTAGGCGGAACAAGTATTGTGCCACTGGACATCACATGAATAATGCTGATTAACAGCACAATAAATGTTCCTCCATGCAAAACCCTACAGCATGTGTAACTCATAAGTGTCCAGGAAAACATGGTCGAGGTGGCAACCCTAGTAGGGACCCATCCCCCCCTCTTCCTTTCTAAGCATTTGCCTAAGTGTAGGGAATCCCACCCCTGCCTTCCACCTCCTGTGCTTGGCCGCCCACCCACATCCCTCCTTCCCTCTCACCATCAGCAAAAACAGACAGTGTCACTCTCTGTAATGATCTGTGACTTGGCTTCATATGGTAAGGGAATACGATCAATGCTCCAATGCCATATTAAGGCATGGAGAGAAATCATCAGCTTATTCTCCCCTTAACATAATGCATATTAATGAATTTCCTTTAATGAGACACACAGTTCCCAAGCTAAAAAGTGCCTTTAAAACAGTCCTTAAAGGGACATTAAACCCCATTTTTTTTCTTTCATGATTCAGGTAGAGCATACAATTTTAAACAACTTTCCAATTTACTTCTATTATCTAATTCACTTCATTCTCTTGGTATCCTTTGCTGAAAAGCATATCTAGATAGGCTCAGTAGCTGCTTATTGGTAGCTGCACATAGATGCCTCATGTGATTTGCTTACTCATGTGCATTGCTATTTCTTCAACAAATGATATCTAAAAAATGAAGCTAATTAGCTAATAGAAGTAAATTGGAATGTTGTTTAAAATTGTATCCTCTATCTGAATCATAAAAGAAAAAAAATGTGTATAATGTCCCTTTAAGAAATCTTGTAATACTGAAAAACAATCTTATAGAAGGCCAAAGAGCTTTAGAGAATTGGGCTCTAAATGTGGAAAAACAAAAATTGGGAGGAATGTAAGAGTTTCAACAGAACACATTTAAAGGGGCATGCAACCAAACATGTTTCTTTCATAATTCCGACAGAGCATATAAATTTAAACAACTTTCAGATTTACCTCTCTTATCAAATGTTCCTCTTGGTATCCTTTGTTGAAGGAGCAATAATGCTAGCTTAACACATCTGGGGCGCGATCCGATAAAGATCGTAGTTTGCGGCTCAAGCGAGGTAACCCCCGCCGCCCCCAAAGTTTCAGCTCGCAACTCGAGCTATCCTATATACGGTGCAGTCAGAGGCTAAAGTGCCGTAAGTCTGACAAACCAGCGATGTCCAGAAATCTGCGTAAGTACAAATTTCTGGAGTCGCCAGTGACTTACGGCACTTTAGAAACTGCCGGCGCCTACAAAACCTGACTAAAGTTATAAAATCACCCGCACTGTCTAACACACCTCCCTAACATAGCCCGACACGTCTAACCCTCTATCCACTATCCCCCCTCACTATCCTAACAATAAAAAATGTATTAACCCCTAAACCGCCGCACCCGGACCCCGCCGCCACCTAATAAAGTTATTAACCCCTAAACCGCCGCTCCCGGACCACGCCGCCAGCTATATTAAATCTATAACCCCCTAATGTGAGCCCCTACCCCGCCGCCATCTACCTTACCTACCCCCCCTAAAGTAAGCTCCTACCCCGCCGCCATCTATTTTAAAAATATTAACCCCTAATTTAATCCCCCTACACCGCCGCCACCTATTTTAAATTCATTAACCCCTAATCTAATCCCCCTATACCGCCGCCACCTATTTTAAATTCATTAACCCCTAATCTAATCCCCCTATACCGCCGCCATCTACCTTACCTACCCCCCCTAAAGTAAGCTCCTACCCCGCCGCCATCTATTTTTAAAATATTAACCCCTAATTTAATCCCCCTACACCACCGCCACCTATTTTAAATTCATTAACCCCTAATCTAATCCCCCTATACCGCCGCCACCTATTTTAAATTCATTAACCCCTAATCTAATCCCCCTATACCGCCACCACCTATTTTAAATTCATTAACCCCTAATCTAATCCCCCTATACCGCCGCCGCCTATATTAAATTAATTAACCCCTAAAATACTAAACTATCCCTACCACTAAACCTAAGTCTAACCCTACAAATAGCCCTGAAAAGGGCTTTTTGCGTGACATTACCCCAAAGTAAACAGCTCTATTGAAAGCCCTTAAAAGGGCTTTTTGCGGGGCATGCCCCAAAGAAACAGCTCTTTTACCAGCCCTTAAAAGGGCTTTTGGCGGGGCATTGTCACAAAGTAAACAGCTCTTTTGCATCTAAGCTAAATCCCCCTACACCGCCGCCACCTATAATAAATGTATTACCCCCTAATCTAATCCCCCTATACCGCCGCCACCTATATTAACTATATTAACCCTAATTATATTAGGGTTAATATAGATAGTATATTATATATATTAACTATATCAACCCTAATTATATTAGGGTTAATATAGTTAATATCGTTATTATATTATATATATATTAAGTATAATAACCCTATCTAACTCTAACACCCCTAACTAAATTCTTATTAAAATAAATCTAATTAATATTAATATTATTAATTAAACTATTCCTATTTAAATCTAAATACTTACCTATAAAATAAACCCTAAGATAGCTACAATGTAATTAATAATTACATTGTAGCTATTTTAGGGTTTATATTAATTTTACAGGTAACTTGGTATTTATTTTAACTAGGTACAATAGCTATTAAATAGTTAATAACTATTTAATAGCTACCTAGTTAAAATAATTACCAATGTACCTGTAAAATAAATCCTAACCTAAGTTACAAATACACCTACACTATCAATAAATTAAATAAACTACAAATATCTAAACTAAAATACAATTAAATAAACTAAACTAAATTACAAAAAAAACAAACACTAAATTACAAAAAATAAAAAAATAATTACAAGATTTTTAAGCTAATTACACCTATTCTAAGCCCCCTAATAAAATAATAAAGCCCCCCCCAAATAAAAAAAATTCCCTACCATATTCTAAATTAAAAAAGTTAACAGCTCTTTTGCCTTACCAGCACTTAAAAGCTGGCGGCGGGGTCCGGGAGCGGCGGTTTAGGGGTTAATAACTTTATTAGGTTGCGGCGGGGTCTGGGAGCGGCGGTTTAGGGGTTAATAACTTTATTAGGGATTGCGGCGGGGGATCGCGGTTGACAGGTAGATAGACATTGCGCATGCATTAGGTGTTAGGTTTTATTTAGCAGATCGCGGTTGACAGGTAGATAGACATTGCGCATGCGTTAGGTGTTAGGTTTAATTTAGCAGGCAGTTTAGGGAGTTACGGGGCTCCAATAGACAGCGTAAGGCTTACTACGGCTGCATTTTGTGGCGAGGTGAAAATGGAGTAAGATTTCTCCATTTTCGCCACGTAAGTCCTTACGCTGTATATTGGATATTTGGTAAACCTGCCTATGGCCCAAAAAACTACGGGCGACGGCAGAAATATACGGGCATAACTTCTAGGTTACGCCTTATATAGGATACCAAACCAGCTCAAATTTCGTCGTCGCTGGCTTTTGCGGGCGACGCTGCATATCGGATCGGGCCCCTGGTGAGCCAATCACAGGAGGCATATATGTGCAGTCAGTAATCAGCAGTTAGCTCCCAGTAGTGCATTGATGCTCCTAAGCCTACCTAGGAATGCTTTTCAATAAAGGATACCAAAAGAACAAAGCAAATTAGATAACATAAGTAAATTGGAAAGTTATTTTAAATCGTATGTTCTATCTGAATTATGAAATCAAATTTGTGGGTTTTATGTCCCTTTAAAGTTCTGTTACTGTTCCTCTCTCTACAAACACACGTATAATCAATGGCTCCTAGCACACTGGGTATCCTGGTAACTCTTTTAGCTTCACTACGTCACTCTTCAGATCTGCTTGAAAGGCACACAACATGCAGAAATGCAGTAAAGAGGGATTACAGTACAATGTACAGGGGCCGCAAAGGGCTGGTTAATCCCCACAATATCAATATAAAATTTGGTGGTGTTAAAATGTAGCATGGCAGAGGTTTTAACATGCCAATGACGGTGTGGTTCCTTGCTGCGAGACTAGATGAGCTCATTATACAGGGTAAGGCTACCCTGCTCAGACGGAATATTAGTTCCATCCCCAGGACATTTTGTCATAAGCTATTTATGATACGATTAGTGACACAAATACACTAGTTGAACAAATTATAACTTAACCAGGCTAAGATAAAAACTAAATTAGGCTCGGTGTAGTTGCACCTTTCCAGAGCTCCAGGAGAGGAGACTATAATCCGCTGATTTTCTCTCCATAACCACAGCATCCAAAGCTAGAACGATTGATTTCGTGTTTTACAACATAATTCTACTCACTGTATTAATGACCCCAGAATCAGAAAAGGACAACTGAGGCCTGTAGCAGCAGCGACCTTACAGGCAGCGTAAAACCCCCCCAACCCCGGCCGGACTTCCAGGGTTTCTAACCAGAACTGAGCATATCTTAAAACCACGGTAGCACCGTGAATCATCTACAAGTTTTATTACTCTCCTTGACAGGACTAAACTGCAGAATAACATAGCCACGCAGAAAAAGGGCAATAACACACTATACAGTCAACACGTGGGCTGAAAACTTTTTCGTCATGCAAGATCCAATACTCCTTAGGCTGGAGGCAATATTCCAACCGTTAATCGATAAGGCCCCCTCAGAATTAGATCTACAACTTCTAATGAGTAAAATACCACTCACAATAACAAGGCTCCAATAACACTAGAACCCATGATCTCAAGTAACGGTCTACCCCTAGGGCCCAGGGATGCCTTACCACGCAACAAGCAGTTTAGCGCGGAACTTGACCAGCTGACTAGCCGTACATCAACCAACTAAATTTGGATCACACTTAATGACATTTACCTGCATTCAGAGAACAAGAACTGGAAACATCTTCAAGCGACATCTATTCCATTAAAAACGGACATACCAGATCAATACGTCACTGCTCTTCGCCATAAGACAGTAACGGACCTGAAGCCACATGGGACGCAGATGAAAATCTTGGATACCAATGCCAATCACCCTTATAACAAATTCTTCTAAACCTACGCAACACTGGGATCCTCATGGAACAGTAAGATTGCCTATACATCTAAATCAGAAGCCAGGGTCAGAGCAGCTGCTCCGGGGCCTTGGGTGGGGGCCTCGGGCGGCTGTGGACTCAATCTCATTAGAGCCTCTGTTCTTGGCCGGTCCCTTGGACACTACCTTAGACCACAAACCGCCGGATGAAAACCCCAAAATGCTACGCGCCTTAGTAAAACCCTGTGGCTGAACAGATAAGCACTATAAATGTACTATAAAGCTGCCGGTAGACCGTTAAAGGCACAAGTTTAATGTTATAACGCCCTGCTTTATACTTTATTTTGATTTCTAATCATTTCTTAAAATGGAAAGATACAGTAGATATTATTACTGTTATTATGGTGTCATTATGGTATGCAATAACAAATCAACATGGGCCTCTCCTCTGGGGCTAGCGGCCGAAGCCGTAAGGGAGACAAAAAGTCTATAAAACATTTAGTGACACATATCAATATATACTTGCACAGCTTACTAAAAAGCACTCACGCACACCTTTACAGAATCTGTCAACATACTCCTATTAAATGAACATCACTGCACAAGATCATTGAACCACTACTTTTATACACAAGTAGTATAATAACAGACTTGCCTCAAAAGGCATTAAAACATACCGGAAAATCTTTAGTCCCCCCTAAACTCACCTTGATTTGACAAGATAGACCACTAGAAATTCTTAAGTTTAAATAGCACCGTAATATTGCTCTCACGTGAGACCAGTTCTGGTTGATGTATCCTCTAATACTAAAGATAACACCACTCTAGTATCATCTTGTTTTAGGATACATCTGTTTGTTTTCGTGTATTGTTATAATGTTACCCTCTGTATTTTGTAAATCTGCAATAATAAGGTCAAATAGCGACCTACATAATAGATAGGGCAGAAAATAATAATAATGAGGAAGAATCTCTCTTTTAATTCAGGTACACTCCAATATGTCAAATATGATGTTAAAGGGACATGAAAGCCAATTTTTTTCTTTCGTGATTTAGAAAGAGCATGTAATTTTAAACAACTTTCTAATTTACTTCTATTATCTAATTTGCTTCATTCTCTTGATATCACTTGCTGAAAAGCATATCTAGATATGCTCGGTAGCTGCTGATTGGTTGCTGCACCTAGAGGCCTTGTGTGATTGGCTCTCACATGTGCATTGCTATTTCTTCAACAAAGGATATCTAAAGAATTGAGCAAATTAGATAATAGAAGTAAATTGGAAAGTTGTTTAAAATTGCATGCCCTATCTGAATCATGAAAGTTTAATTTTGACTAGACTGTCCCTTTAATATTTGAAGCCTTGCTTGATAAATATGATGTATAATATCACTACTTGTAGCCTTGCATGTACCTCATACAATTTTATCTGTATTTATATTTTATTTTCCTCAATAAAAATTATGGCTCCAGAATAACACTCAACCATCCCCAAGTAACCCCAATAAGAGAGGCTGAAGATGGGGTGACTGATTATAATATGAGTACTTTGACATAATATTAAGCTCCAACAAATGGCTGACAGTTTGATAAATGGGGCCTAAATGTTGTATCAGCAACCAAAGGGAACATTTCACAGAAGTGCTTTAGTTTTACAAACTTCAATGGCAATAAGAAATGCTTCAATAAATCACTTGCTGATAAAGATTAAAAAGGTTCCATCAATTACAAGGAGTAATGTAGAGCAGCTATAAATTACTGAGAACATTACACAGTTCAATGGCCATCCATAAAATAGTCAGCCAACACTATATGGTAGCGGTGACTTGTTACAATGTTATGAGTCGTTAGACAAACACTATTTCATTCAATCTATAACATTTAATAAGGTCGGCCTGACATTTGTATCTTACCCCCCCTTCCCATATTCAGATCATTCCTTTCCTGTCTGGGTGGATTCAATATATGTTACTGAGTCTGTGTAGAGATCTTTCACTTGGATGTTATAAGTTGCACTGAGTAATTACGACAGGATAAACAAAAACTGTGTCTGTCTTTATTTCAGGATACAAAGCAACAAAAAGTGATTATTTTCAAGGGGGTGATTCTTTTCAATACCCACTGTATGCTGCCAGGGCCTATGCATCAGTCTTCAAGCTCAGAGAGGTGGCAGGGGTGTGTATTAAAGGGAAATAATACTAATATGCTAAATCACTTGAAACTGATGCAGTATAACTCTAAAAAGCTGACAGGAAAATATCACCTGAGCATCTCTATGTAAAAAAAATGAAGATATTTTACCTCACAATCTCCTCAGCTCAGCAGAGTAAGTTCTGTGTAAAAAGTTATAATTCAGCTGCTGCCCAGCTGCAGGTAAAAAAAAAAATGAAGAAATGAAAAGCAGCCAATCAGCATCAACCGAGGCCATAAACTCTTTTACTGTGATCTCATGAGATTTTACTTAACTCTCATGAGACTTCATAGTAAATTTCCTTAAATTGAATAGGGAAATAACATGAGTGTGCACAAGGCTCACTTCCTTGCCTGCCCCGGGACAGACATAATGATTTGCTGCTTAAAGTTCTTTGCAATGGGGTTTGAATACATTTTGAGGTAAAATAAAAATCTTTTTACATAGAGATGTTCAGGTGATATTTTCTAGTCAGTTTTTTACAGCTATGCTGCATCACTTTCAAGTGTTTAAACATTTGGGTATCATGGCCCTTTAAGTCTTCATTTGTGTCAATAAGTCACTACTTACTCTCTGAAAAGGTGTGGTGTTCAAATACTGGTGCACAGGCCCTCACAGCATATGTGCGTATGCAGCTGAAAAACAGTAAAAACGTTTACTAGAAGCATTTTTGCTAATGGAACTATATTGCAAAATGTATTCTATACAAAATTTAAATGCACCCATGCATATTTCAGTTTGGATCTTTTTGTCCCTTTACTCGTGGAGTTCTAAATAATATCAATCCATATTAGAATACTATATAAAGTAAGTAAACAAATGAATCCCATGAGGGACCTTGTAACACTGATTAATATTAATATAAGAGTTTTACATAATCAGGTCCTTGGAATTTTCCCTATATAGCTGGTGTAAGTTTTCAAAGCAAATCTTTTCCAGTTTCATATATAAACTTCAGTACTAACGGATATAACCTACTAATGCCACGCAATTCTTAGCATTACCTGCAGAGGGCAGGTGAGCTCATCTCACTTAGCTTCTCATACACATTACTGCTTACAGATCCAGTAAGTACATAGGTTGTGCATCATTTGTTTTCAGAGCAAGTGTTACATTTAATGAGCTATGCAGATTCCTGTCTTGTGCTTTTCTTTTTTGTGCACAAGCTTTAGTTTATCAGGCTAACCCCTGCAGACAGACTGCTATATCTTGGAACTCAGCTCTTAAAGGCAAGGTAAAGTTTGCAACGTTTGAAAAGTTGTTTACTTTTCTATTTAGCCTTGCAATGCAGTCGCTAAGTCCTTTTACATAATTGCGGTTTTATTTTCCTGATAATCATTAAAATATATAAGTACCGTTTATTGTTTTACTCCTCCCCGCTGCTACTTCCTATATTTCTGCTCTCATCTTAGAGACCCAACCCACCCGCACTCTACGTCAGAATTTTGCGCGTTCACGGACCTAAAATTATATGCGCATGCGCAACTTACGATACTTTCTATAGACAGACTCGTCTGCATTGCTTCCTCGCGATTACCAAGTGTAATACCGAGACGTTACTTGTTAGGCGCATGCGCAGTGCGGTCCGATGACGTCGGATAAGCTGTGTTCACCACCACATGGAGAAAGCGGTGATTGGACGCCACAAGGTGAAACAAGTGTCAATCAATTTAGTAGCAAAGTCGGGCGGACGAGGAATCGTTGCAGGACAGCAGGTAAATAATAAGATTTGAGGGTTAAAAAAATAAAATAAATAATAATGATGAATTAAACTTATGCTAAATTTTGATGTTAATGATAAATGTGATAACGAGTGCAAGCAAGTTTACCTTGCCTTTAATTAAAGAACCGACTGAGAATTCCATTTTTCTTGGTCAAAGATTTGTACACAGGCAGTACTATACAATATATGTCACCACGTTTTTAAAATGTAAAGGGATGTAATAATAATGCAAAAATAAAATGTTCTTATATATTTGATAATTTTATTATCCTACACTACAACTGCTTGCTTGTAACCCTGCAAAACACTTAAAGGGACAGTCTACTTGAAAATCTTTATTGTTTAAAATAATAGATCATTCCTTTGTTAGCCATTTCCCAGTTTTGCATAACCACCACTGTTATATTAATATACTTTTTACCTCTGTGATTACCTTGTTTCTAAGCCTCTGCAGACTGACCCCTTATCTCAGTGCTATTTACAAACTTGCATTTGAGCCAATCAGTGCTGACACCTGCAGAACTCCACAGGAGGGAGCACAATGCTAAATATGTGGCACACATGAACTAGCACTGTCTTGTTGTGAAAAGCTAATAAAAAGCACTGAGATAAGAGACGGCCTGCCGGGGCTTAAAAACAGACAAAGATTTAGAGGCTTGTAGGTTATATTAATATAACAATGTTGGTTGTGCAAAGCTGGGGAATGGGTAATAAAGGTATTTTCATTAACATTATTAGTTGATTTTTTTATTTTTTTATTTTTTTTGCATTGCTATAATATAGTGAGCAACATTCATTATGCAATTACTTTGTGCTAGTGCATTGTCTAGAGAAGGCATAAAAAAAATAATCTATAAATAATTACTTCCCTAACTAATGCCCCTGTCGCACATTTATCACCTAACCACCAAACCTTTATCGGATTTAACCCCTAAACAGCCACAATCCCCACTACTAAAACCCTTTAACCGCCACAAACACCAACGCAAACCCCCCTCCACTATTATTTAACTGCCACAAGCCCAACTCAAATAAAAAATATCCACTATTAACCCCTAACCACTACAACCCCCAACACTAAACCCCCTGCTATTAACCCCTTATTCAGCACAATTCACAACTGAAACAAATGTAAATTAAGACAGCATTAATGCGTAAAACAAGTATTCTGTTTATTCTGTATTCATTTTTTTAATATACTGATTGTGCAGGTCCAAACACAAAGTAATCAATATTGCTTGACTTGTAATCTGGCTCTAATTCTAGGTGACACTAGTTGGTAACTGCAGTATTGATTTAAACAGCAAAAATAAATTAGGCTTATTATTCATAACAATTATTACAGTAAATAATAATCAGCAGTGAGCAGCCAATAGCACAAAACCTAAACCTAGGCAGTAACATTAAGACTCATTTATAATATTTATATATATATATGCAGTACTAGATGTTTTCTGGACCTATTTATAAGTGAGTTATATGTGAGAGTTAAAGCGTTACTCTGCTAAAAGTCATTTTGTGGTACACTGCTCCCCCTAGAGGATCAATGTGAAAAGTGATGAACATGAAAAAACAATGAAATATAGGATTTTTACTATTTAAATAATTGAACATAGTCATTCATTACTTAATTTAGTTATCTCTATCTTCAAAATGGAGAAACTATATGAACTAATGAATGACTTTCCTCTTCATTTATTAATTTCTTAAAAATGAGTTTAGATTCGTTATTTGTTTTGCTAAATAAATAGCCAACAAATAATAAAATCTCATTTTTGTCTTCTATACTATTCTGCATTTGTCTATCCTGAGCCACTACAAAATCAGGGAACACAACTTAGGGCACAATGGTCTAAAGCGCTCCCCTCTGGTGACAGTATCAGAATTTTAGAATGCAAAATGTTAGCTTGAAAGCTGTTTCTCAAGAAATCAGTGGCGGCTGGTGATGTTTTCATTTGGTGAGGCAGAATATTCTTCCATTTCCATAATATTAAAAGGTTGTTGTTTTTCATTGTTTTAATACAGTAATTTAAAGGGATACTAAACCCAAAGCTTAGGAGCCGGCCCATTTTTGGTTCAGAACCTGGGTTATGCTTGCTTATTGGTGGCTAAATGTAGCCACCAATAAGTAAGCCCTATCCAGGGTGCTGAACCTTAAATGGGCTGGCTCCTAAGCTTTACATTCCTGCTTTTCAAATAAAGATAGCAAGAGAACGAAGAAAAATTGATAATAGGCGTAAATTATAAAGTTGCTTTAAAGGGACACTGAAAACAAATGTTTTCTTTTGTGATTCAGATAGAGCATGCAATTTTAAGCAACTTTCTAATTTACTCCTATTATCAGTTTTTCTTCGTTCACTTGCTATCTTTATTTGAAAAATAAGGCATCTAAGCTTATTTTTTGTTTCAGTACTCTGGACAGCACTTTTATATTGGTGAATGAATTTATCCACCAATCAGCAAGAATAACCCAGGTTATTCACCAAAAATGGGCCGGCATCAAAACTTACATTCTTGCATTTCAAATAAAGATATCAAGAGAAGGAATAAAATTTGATAATAGGAGTAAAATAGAAAGTTGCTTAAAATTGCATGCTCTATCTGAATCACAAAAGAAAAAAATTGGGTTTAATGTCCCTTTAAATGACATGCTTTATCTGAATCATTAAAGAAAAAAATTGGGTTTAGTATCCCTTTAAGTCCATTTGGTACAGAATCTAGCTAAAACATAGTTAACATCATATTAAAGGGACATAAAAAAATATGTGCATTGGGATAACCACAACTCAGAGGATCTCTCTGGAGGGAAGAACAGCAGACAAAGGGTACCCTGCAAACTTACCTTGATCTATTATATAATGATATCATTTTATATTATTTGTTTAATAGCCATAAATTTATATGTGGCCCTTAAAAGGATATGAAACCCAAAAATTTTATTTCATGATTGAGACAGAGCACGCAATTTTAAACAAGTTTCTAATTTACTTCTATCATCAATTTTTATTTTATGTTGAAAAGCAGAGACGTATGCTTAGGAGCCAGACCATTTTTGGATCACTATATGGCTGCAGTTCTGCAAGAATGTTACTCATTTGCAAGAGCATTAAATGGCAGCAGTATTTCCTGCTATGTAGTGCTCCAGATACCTATCTAGGTATCTCTTCAAATAGAATATCATGGGATTAAGCAAATTTGATAATAAAAGTAAATTGGAAGTTTTTTAAAATGGCCTCCTCTGTCTGATTCACAAAAGTACATTTTTGGCCTTCATATCCCTTTAAGACTTCTAAAATATTGATCTGTGGCCCCTGTGTGCAAGGAAGTTGCCCATCACTGATTTATATCATTGTGGCCTTATTGAGACACGGAAAATGTTTCCTTTCTGGAATCCTGTGAGAAACCTCATGGTACTGACAGCTTTTTTCTAAATAATCTTTCTTGATAAGAGAGCATCTCACACTGTGGGGCTTGGTTAAGAGCCTGAAAATGATCACAATGTTCTTAAAAAAATAAGCAAAACTACACATTGTTACAAAAATACTACCAGGTGGGCTATATAAATAGATCATCTCCAAAACATTTATGCAAAGACAAATCTAGTGTAGAATGTCCCTTTAATTTAGTATTTTGAAACGGCTGTGCATGAAATGATTTTTTACTGTGTACAATAAATAAGATTTTTTTCTGGCCCAATGTAAATAAAAATTTACTGCATAATGTAAAGATAAATGTTCTTTTAATCTGAATTTAATGGGTACTATTAATCCTATTTCTAATGCGTATTTTAATAACAAGTTTGACTTTGTGCTTAATACAAACGATTTCTAAAGAGCTTATTTAATCTTTTGATCACTATATTGCAAGGTAAAATTTGTCTCTCATTATGAAGAACATGGTAATGCTAACAGATCTCTTTAGATAATCTCATCCTATTATGAAATGTTTACATGGTACTCGGTTACATGGATGAAAAAAATGTGAGAAGAGTGCCCCTTTAAGAGCTGCAATGCATAGATTTTTCTAAGCAGGACACACACACAGAAAGCCAGTCAGGAGTTGCATATGAACCAATCACTTTTCTTGATATAAATACCCATAATGCACTGCAGCACAACACTTTAAACAACACATTGCTCTTCCACTAAGTGAAACAACTATTAACTAATTATAAAAATAAATGGTTGGGTCATTACCTTTAAAGTTGAGTCCATAGAGGCAGAGAGGAGCAAGTGACTATACTGCTGTACTGGACACCACTGGACTCTGTTGACTGCTCCTTTGTGTTCAGACATCTGGAACACTAGATTTCTAGGTACCTCAGATGATTTGTATGGTGAATACAAGTGCGGTCTGAGATAATCAGAAGTCCTGAACATGTTCTGTGCCACATTGTTCCTAGCCACATGCATCTGATTTGATGTTCCGCATTCTTCCTCATTTGCCATAAGTTGTTCCTGTCTCAGTCGTTTAGGTACATAAGGTTTTACAACACCTTGACTACATACAACTTCACGTGATGGTCTCTTTTGTGTGTTTAGGTTGGATTTTACCAAGGCCAATTCATTCACAGTTCCCAGGGGTAAAATATGTTTGCCTGAGGTATCTTGGGTAGTAGTGCTCTCGGTTTTTTTCACAGAGTCCATGATATTTGCATTTTTCCCAAGAGAACCTGGATTAACTTGTTTCTCACAAAATAGTCTTTGATTAAACTGATTTGGTTGAGACTGTAACTTACGATAATGTGTAGATCCTTGCGTATCACATTCTCTTGTTGGAATGTTGCCATCCTCTGTACTTTCAGTATCTGAGTCAGAATCCTCATATGCTACCAATGAATTCATTCTGAGTCAGTACAACTGGGTCTATGAAAAAGAAAATGTCAGTATTAAATCTTTTTCTGTTAGCAATATGAAAATACATTTAAGAAATGTAAGTTTTTGCAACACTAATTTACTACAGAATATTTTGCCCTTAATGAAAATGTGATACAATCAAATAACATATGACAATTATGTAAAAAGTAGTAACATTTTATATACTGCAGATGCAAAACAGTAATAGACCGCTGTTGATATTTATATATAGGATTGTAGATACCCTAGCTAATGTAATAGCCTTTTTACAATAAGATAATATTTTTGGCCCTCCAGATGCTTCAGAACTACAATTCCCATGATGCTTAACTGGACTTCAGAGTGCCTAAGCATCATGGGTAATGTTAGCGCTGCAGAATCTTTTGGCACTCTACAAATAACTGATAATAATAATGTAGTTCTGAAATATCAGGAGTGCCAAGGTTTCCAATCCCTGCTTTAAAGCATACAATTTTAAAACTAGCACCCATGTTATTCTGTGTGTTTAACCCCTGCAAATAACTCTTGGGAGGCACAGAGAACACAGCTGGGCACCTACCACTGTTAAATGGCTCACTGGCAGCTCCCACTCAGGACCAGCAATTCTCTGTGGCTCTTGATTAGGGTTTGCACAAATTTGCAGGGTCATTCTTGCTAAAATCACATCATCTAAGGAATTAAAACATGTAATTCTTACACTATAATGGTGCTTTAATGATAAGTGATATTGATTGGAGTACCCATCCCATGTTAGTCCAGTCATTTAGATACCAAAATGGCAAAATAATTTCTGAAAGCAGTGATACCTTTCATTTTACTAACAAGCTTTACATTGGGGGGTTTTCCTGATATTTATTAACATTACTAAAACACAAGAAGATGTATGAATAAGGACAGAATAGATAGTGAAGATAAACATTTGGTTCATAGCATATTTACTGTATTCTTGTCAGCTTACGTTTGTGTCATATAAAGAACATCAGTGTCCCCACATTCTATATAGTTTTTGTCATACCAAATGTATTTTTTGTCCAGTTAACATTTTAGTTTCCTCTAATTCAGTCGTTCTCCGCCTTTTTTTACAAACAGCTGGGTTCATAGACTTAATGCTAAGGGGATTCAGGGGATAAAAAAAGAGATGTAAAGAGGGAAGAAAATGTTACTGTTTATATGCCCCATTGAGTGATTTCAAGTAAAATTAGTAGAATGTTAGAATCAATCAACTAAACCCACCAATATGTTAGAGGAGGATGTTGGATGCTATGATACAAAATATCAAAACAAGAAAAAGAAAGCATCCTTAAACGTACCACTAAGGAGACAAAGAGTCAGCCCAATGAAAACATATTAAATCCTGAGATATAGTGATCCAATTCCCAAATATAGTGTCAACCATTAATACTAAAACATAACCTTTATTAACCCCTTAACGACCAAGGACGTACCAGGTACGTCCTGCAAAAATTGTCAGTTAGTGACAATCCCCAAGGCAGAACATAGAGGGATCTGAGATGTCATCGCAGAAAATGCAGCATGTCTGCAGAAAGAACAGGAACTGTTAGCACTTTAAATTTTCAGTGCTACTCCACATTAGGCTGTTCTTTTTAAAAAGAGCTGTTCTCTGGCTGCATTGTATAAGTTTTCCTTAACACAGTGCATCCAGAGCAAAGTGCTGTTTGAAGACAACAGTCAAATACGCAGTAGTGCTGCAAAGCAGCAGTGCATTGATTGTTGTCTGGCTGAGATTTTTGCAAGCTCGTTCCCTAGCTTTTCACAGTCTGCAACGCTGTTTTTCTCTGAATGTAAGATGTTCGTATGAGCAATGCACCTTTTTTATTACTACATTTCTATGTTAGAATAAAAGAAAAGGAAACAAATTCATTCAAGAGACATTTTACAATAACTTTGTCTGCAGCTAAATTTGCAATGCAGTTTTCAACAACTGCACTAGATTATACAACTTTAAATATTGCTTTATTCTCCAGTTAACCAACACATTGCAGTTGATCTGGTGCTTTAGTGTAACTGACAAATTTACAATTGTATTTTATTTAAAAATGACCTGCAGAAATATTCACTAAAAAAAATCTCATTGCAGAAAGTGAAAAAAAGTTCTGTCTCTGGGGTGACAATGGACGTACCTGGTACGTCCTCGGTCTAAATGAGCGCTGGAAACAATTGCAATCGCTTCCAGCAGCTCTCAGGGTATTGCAGTGATGCCTCGATATTGAGGCATCCTGCAATACCCTTTTTTAAGCATTCGATGCAGAGAAAGCCACTCTGTGGCCCTCTCTGCCTTGGCCAGCGATGGTGCCGATCGTTGGTGGGAGGGAGCCGTAGCAGGGAGGAAGGTGGGCGGCCCATCATTGGAGGGACTTCCGAATCCTGTCCCGCAGAGCACACAAGTGATCGGTAGTGCGCGGGGCGCGCGCGCGTGTACGCTCCATTGAGTCCAGAGAGGGGGAAGTAGAAGAAGGGAGAGGGTGGGAGAGAAAGGGTAATACATTTTTCTAAAGGGATCTGGGAGGTGGAACGGCTACACTTCAGATAATTGGGTTTTGAGAAAACTGGGCAATAGTTTATGAGCAAACTGGGTACTGGCAGACAGCTGATGGTGGAAAATAGGCAGTGGGCGGAGGGTAAGAGAGCTGTATGGGGGGGATCAGGGAGGTTGGGGGCTAAGGGGGGATCCATCACTGCTGTATAAAATAAATAAAAAACTTTTTTTTTTAAGAAATCCTTTTATTTTAGTACTGGCAGACTTTCTGCCAGTACTTAAAGTGAATGTAAAGTCACACTGTCCCGTTAACACAGCAGTAACCGTTATTGAAAAAAATATGTACGTTAATTCATCATTTTTTTAAGTTTTTGTTTTTTAGCTTGTATTTTAACTTACTAGCCGTGCACTCGAAGTAGTAATCCTTTGCCCGCCATCTAAGCTTTTTGAGTGACAGATAAAGCAAAATCTGTTCTCCTATTTATTGAATCCCCCCGGGGGGACCAAACCCCTTTTCAATACGTCACGTGTTCCTATTGCGCCTGCGTTAGACCGCTACTCTTCTATTCAACTAAGATGCGCGTTCACGCTTCGCGCATGCAATGTAGCCTAATTTACGCTCCTACAGCCAAGTAAGTAGCAATCGTATTGCTGCTGTTTTTAAAACATATATAATTACTTGCTAAACCGATTTTAAAACGTGCAATATAATAATATAATTGTGGTGCATATAGAACATAAAAATGGATTATTGGCAATATAGTGGAACGAATGCGCAGTTCATTTAGTAGATGGAAGCGCGCTTTGCGATTATGTAAACAGCGGGTGGGACCGCTCCATACGTAGCAGGCAGTAAAATGAGGAAGTAGCGGATGGGAGGAGCTGGGCTTGAAAACGGCAGAAAATTGGTGAGCTAAATATAACAACTATTTTATTTTTTTTATTTAAAAAAATTGGCGGTTTTAATAATCTATACATAAGGAATTAATATGTTCCATCCAAAATCGGAAAATTAAAGTGAATGTAAAGTTTCATCAAGTAGTGCCCGGTTTTTAAAAATACTATTAAAAACAGGAGCACTTTCATTGATGAAAATTTACATTGCACCATATTTGTAGAAATATTTACCTCTTCGTCTTGAAAGCCGATCTAGCGCTTCGCCAGCCCGTCGCAAGCCTCTTCCTACATCAGCAATGACGATTGCGGCATCCTCCAATCACGGCTACCATCTCGGGGGAAGCATTGCCTAAAGCAATGTTGTGATTGGAGGAAGGCCGGAATCGTCATTTCTGACGTAGGAAGAGGCTTGCCACGGGCTGGCGAAGCGCTGGAGCGGCTTTCAAGAAGAGGTGAGTATTTCTACAAATATGGGGCAAAGTAAAGTTTCATCAATGAAAGTGCCCCTGTTTTTAATAGTATTGTTAAAAACCGGGCACTACTTGAAACTTTACATTCACTTTAACATTCACTTTAAGATGGTGGTGACAATTGTGAGGTGGGGGGAGGGAACATAGCTGTTTGAGGGGGATCAGGGGTGGGATGTGTCAGGTGGGAGGCTGATCTCTACACTAAAGCTAAAATTAACCCTACAAGCTACCTAATTAACCCCTTAACTGCTGGGCATAATACAAGTGTGGTGTGCAGCGGCATTTAGCGGCTTTCTAATTACTAATAAGCAACGACAAAGCAATATATGTCTGCTATTTCTGAACAAAGGGGATCCCAGAGAAGCATTTACAACCATTTGTGCCATTATTGCACTAACTGTTTGTAAATAATTTCAGTGAGAAACCTAAAATTGTGAAAAAGTTAACGATTTTTTTTATTTGATCGCATTTGGCGGTAAAATGGTGGCATTAAATATACTAAAATGGGCCTAGATCAATACTTTGGGTTGTCTACTACAATACACTAAAGCTAAAATTAACCCTACAAGCTCCCCAATTAACCCCTTCACTGCTGGGCATAATACACATGTGGTGCGCAGCGGCGCTTAGCGGCCTTCTAATTACCAAAAAGTAATGCCAATGCCATAAATATCTGCTATTTCTGAACAAAGGGGATCCCAGAGAAGCATCTACAACCATCTGTGCCATAATTGCACAAGCTGTTTGTAAATAATTTCAGTGAGAAACCTAAAGTTTGTGAAAAAGTAAACAATTTTTTTAATTTGATCGCATTTGGCAGTGAAATGGTGGCATGAAATATACCAAAATGGGCCTAGATCAATACTTTGGGTTGTCTACTAAAACAAAATATATAAATGTCAAGGGATATTCAGGGATTTCTGTCAGATATCAGTGTTCCAATGTAACATCGCTAATTTTGAAAAACAAAATGGTTTGGAAATAGAAAAGTGCTACTTGTATTTATTGCCCTATAACTTGCAAAAAAAGCAAAGAACATGTAAACATTGGGTATTTCTAAACTCAGGATAAAATGTAGAAACTATTTAACATGGGTGTTTTTGGTGGTTGTAGATGTGTAACAGATTTTGGGGGTCAAAGTTAGAAAAAGTGTTTGTTTTTTTCCATTTTTTTCATCATATTTTATAATTTTTTATAGTAAATTAGTCAATTATAAGATCTGATGAAAATAATGGTATCTTTAGAAAGTTCATTTAATGGCGAGAAAAACTGTGTGGGTACAGTAAATGAGTAAGAGGAAAATTACAGCTAAACACAAACACAGCAGAAATGTAAAAATAGCCCTGGTCCCAAACGGTCAGAAAATGGAAAAGTGCAGTGGTCCCTAAGGGGTTAAGTATTAAACAATATATGGATTAAAAATAGAACAGCTTTGTATCAAAATATAAAATACAACATCATGGGCTAGATTACAAGTGGCTGGTTGTGCTACCACGAGTTTGTGGTGGCAATTAGAGCTCAGAAAATTAACCAAAAATCAGATCTCTGGTCAATTTTCAAAAAGTGTCCCAAAATAGAGGGTCTTTTATTTTTTTATGAAAAAGAAAATGTAGCTTTTTTTTCCATTACAAAAAATACTGCACTATGCAGTTTTAAGGGGTTAAAAGTGGCGGGTGTGGGGTGTTATATATACATATATATTTAACATTTCTGTCCATCACTGTGCGACTTACACGCTTCGCTGCGCTTAGGTTCTGTGCCGTATAGGACGGCATGAGAATGAGGCTACCATTCCAGCCTATGGAAACGCACTTTCATGAGTGCAAATCTTCGATGCAATGCGAACGCAAGCTCACTTTCGCATTGCGCTAAACTTGTAATACCAGCGCACATTAGCATGCGCTATTACTCAGTGGAGTGCAAATATCGCTTTCGCAAATGCGATATTTTGTGTTCCACATGTAATCTGGCCCTATATAAAGTCCCTGTAACTGGGCAAATATACATGTAGTCCTCTAATAATATGCACTAGTGGAAGTTACTCAAATAGGCAATTATTCCCAATATTGTTGGAGACACAAATCAAAAAGGTCCCTATCTACAAATTCTATGATTTTGTGACTTTTATCACCCCACGAGGGGGAAGCAAGGGGAATAGGTTTATCAATATCGCTCATGTCACACAACAACAGTTATTTAAAAAAGCTGGGTACTGCTGTGTAAACCTCAAACAAAATTAAAGTAAATAGCAAATAAGGTTAGCAAATGAGAGCCCGGTACTGGAGATGGATGACCGCCGAAGTACATATCGCCAAAGCTTTGTCAAGACATTGAGTGTTCTACCTTAAAGGAACACCAGATAAAAACTACAAAACAACTTACTTCAATTTGCAATTCAACAATTCATGACTAGTGTTAGCTGCAGAATCAACTCCAGATGGGCTCCTCTAAATGGGGCAAGTGAAGGGCAGAGATTGACTATTCAAAAACAACTGCAGTAAACAAGATAATAATTTGTTTTAAAAAAAGTTTAGATTTGGAAGATATGTTATTCTACAGCAAGAGAACAAATGTGTATTGTAATTACAATGTGTTCACTTTCCCTTTGAAGGGAATGTCAACTCCAAATTGTTATTGTTTAAAAAGATAGATAATCCCTTTATTTCCCATTCCCCAGTTTAGCACAGCCAACACTGTTATATTAATATACTTTTAACCTCTGTGATTACCTTGTATTTAAGGCTCTTTTGACAGCCCCCTGATCATACGGCTATTTTTTATTATCTTTTGATTTGCATTAAAGACAACTTCATTTTGCCTTTCTTTTTGAACCGTTAAAACCCATTTGCTGCCAAATATACCAACAGCCTTGTAACATTTCAAATAGTGAAATATTGTTGTCATCATTTGAATATGATTATCCTTTGCTTTGCATTGGAACTAAAAAAAAATAGGGTTCAAAGCAAAATCTGAGGTATGGCTTACTCTCCACCCTATGTACTCCTATTATTCAACTTATATAATCATTGATAAAAAAAACATCAGTGTGTAGCCAGAAGGATATCAGTGTAAAACTTTACAATATTACAACATTTACTGTTATTTGCATGTTAATTAAGCTATCCAAAGCACAAAGTGATTGCATAATTTAACATAAATTGATTTAATCATTATCTAATATTAGCCAACCTTATCTTAAAGGGGCAAGAAACCCACATTTTTTTTTCTTTCATCATTCAGACAGAGCATACAATTTTAAACAACTTTTCAATTTACTTCTATTAACAAATAGGGTTGCCAGCTATGCGCTATAAAAATACCGGACAACCTATAGGTGACTGGGCACGGGTTGTAGCTGGGTTCACATAATGTCCCCACAAAAGCTCAACCTTAGGCCCCACCCTTGATCCCACCACATATATTTTTCACAACTAAGCAGTCATTTTATCCCCTTAGTTGCCAGTAACACATGTACGTAGTAGTGATGTGACCCCTTTGGCTACCAGAAGTAAACACCCAGCAATGATTGAACAAACCCCATCTTTGCCTAAAACACATATAATAGAAAATGCACAGTGTAACTTCTTTTTAAGCCATATTTCTAATGCATAAAGCTCTAGAAGGCCCTTTACATTTAGCTGAAAGGGGTCTTTAAGTATCCAGTATTTTTGTACAGATTATACTGAACAGCCTGCTAAAATACTGTGCACCCTATTTGTATGGTTCAGGTCAACTATAATTAATATAAAATTGATACAGACATAAAGGCTTTTAAATGTGGGGAATCTACAATTAAAGGGACACTGTACCCAAAATTTTTCTTTTGTGATTCAGATTGAGCATGAAATTTTAAGCAACTTTCTAATTTACTCCTATTATCAAATTTTCTTCATTCTCTTGGTATCTTTATTTGAAATGCAAGAATGTAAGTTTAGATGCCGGCCCATTTTTGGTGAACAACCTGGGTTGTCCTTGCGGATTGGTGGATAAATTCATCCACCAATAAAAAAGTGCTGTCCAGAGTACTGAAACCAAAAAAAAGCTTAGATGCCTTCTTTTTCAAATAATGATAGCAAGAGAACAAAGAAAAATTGATAATAGGAGTAAATTAGAAAGTTGCTTAAAATTGCATGTTCTTTCTGAATTACAAAAGAAAAAATTTGTGTACAGTGTCCCTTTAAGTAATAACAGACCTAGCACCTGTAGTTTCTTAGCTACACTGCACAATTACAAATGCTAATAAGTATGGCTGGTAACCCCAGAGGTAATCACATGACATGACCCTGAGGCTCAGCCATAGCTCTGTAGATATTACCAGACCAAAGCAGTTCATGACATTTTAATAATTTATTCCCAACATATAAGCACTGGAAACTCAGGATTTATAATGGGAGTTTTGTAAGAACTTAAAGGGACAGTAAACACCTTGTAATTACAAGACATTTGTTACCATCCTACAGAATAACATATACAGTTCCAAATCAATGCACAATGTTCAGAGCTAATTACATGAAAAGGGACAAAATAAAGAATGAGTATATTCCAAAGTTGTTTTATTATGCATAATTAAACATCTTATGTTAAAACTACAATAATAACAGGCTAAACTGACAGTCATGGTATAATGTGATGCCTGGTTGTCATGGTGACAGTCTTAGGGGAGTGGCTTATGTGATGCAGCAGTTATGTCACAAAACCAACTGACAACACAAAGCAACCACCCTCATAACTGATGCTAACTTTACTAGAGTTGCCAGACTGATCCTGCTGAGCTTCAGTAATCACTGACATGTAAATATTAGTTATCTAATATCTTTATTTCACAGCTAGCACATTACATTACAGCTTGGCTTTACAACTACAGCTGTGTATATGTGCTGGTGAGAAGAACAGTGACTACCTCCAACACAATGCAAATGGCATCCGGTGGGAGCTGCAGGTATGAACACCAATTACTACAGGTAGTGTTACCATGATCACGCCAACTCAGTAACTGAATAATGCTAAGTCATCTTTTATACACTGTAAAATAATACAGATAAATTACAGAAGTAATAGCTTAAACTTTGTAGCTTCCTATGGGCACCAGTACTCTGAGACAAAACATAGCATACAAACCTTGCATAATAATAATCAATATTATCTTCACACCTTTATTTAAAAATAAATATAATTTATTAAATATAATATAATAAATATAATATTTATAAATATATTTTTTTAACATATTATAGCATTATAAGTATTATAGCCAAAACTGTAGGACACACCAATGCCTTTCTGGGCTTCCTCTACGTATCTTTATAAGACTTGCAGCTGGCAGTAAAGGCTTTCAACCAGCTTTAAGGATGGTAAGAATTACTGCATCATTAGTCTGCAAATGCCCTAAAGCAAGGACTTCTAGTAAAGTCCTAGAATATAAACCCCACGGCATGGGTCTGCAATTTATACGCTGCACACTCACTCGTACTGGGACCCTCATTAAACACTGTACTGTAAGGTGCTGCATCTGATGCAGCTGTTTTTTTCTGCTTGACCCGGATGAAGAAAAGGCAACTGGGGATCTGAAATAAATTCAGATCAGACTGATGCGCATCTGGCCAGCAGTATTTGCGCTTATGGCAGATGTCCTCATGCTGCAAACCAACTGGTGCTGGGACCCTCATTAAACACTGTACTGTAAGGTGCAGCATCTGATTCAGCTGTTTGTCCTGCTTGACCCGGATGAAGAAAAGACAACTAGCAATCTGAAATAAATTCAGATCAGACTGATGCGCATGTGGCCAGCAGTATACGCGCTGATGGCAGATTTCCTTCAAGGATTTTTACATTACTAAACTGTAAGTATCTAAGGTAAGATTTTCTGAGATTAACACGTTTGTAAGCTCTTTGAGCAAGACATCTCATTACCACACTCGATTGTAAATACAGATCCTGCTCCAAGAGCCCACAGACATGTGCAGTTAGGTCAGATAATTTCTCACATTTCTGTCACGCTTTTTTTTTACTTTCCCATTTCATATAAATCTTTAGCTTTAATTTGGTTCTGTATGTTTAAAGCTTTCTGTACTTTTCAAGGCTTATTGATATAAAATATACAAATCATCTCTGTGACACTAGAACTTGAGTCATAACACCAACAATTAAGCATAATTACACTTACACTGCTTTAACTTTAATAAACTGATGGCTTAAATCCATTCTTACTGCACATATCTGTCTAATGTAATAATGTTAAGGATCTTGGTGAAGAGAATACAATGATATGATTAATATGTTTGCACTTATATCCTCAATGCAATGCCTTGACGTAGGGAAACCAATAAGCACCTTGCAGCTGGTTTAAAATTTTATCTGAGAACTGCAGCAACCTGGAACAAGGACTACTATATCTGTGAAACTAAACTTGAATGTCTACAGTCACCGTGGGACAAGTACTACTGTTGGATTTTTGAGGCAGAGAGTCCTAGTGAAGCACAAGATTTGATAGGTCATGGAATGGTCCTGTATTTTATACCTCAGATTATAAATTGAAAAAAAAAACTGCATTATAAGGTACAGTGTGTCATGCACCTATGTTCTTGCATTGGATGAAAAATCCTTACAAGATGTGCATAGACTGGTAAGCAGTATAACGAATGTTAAGTGCAGTCTTACATCAGGGATTTATTTTATTTCTCTACACTGTAAGTACCCAGAGGTAAGTTCTCCTAAAATACAAGATTGTAAGCTCTTTGAGCAAAGCACTGAAACACTAGATTGTAAGCTCCTTGGAACAGGGTCTGCACTTACACCCATGGAAATCCTTTAGAGCAGGGACTCCCATTGTACCAAATAAATGTATTGTTGTTAATAGAGTGAGATAAACCCTCCATTTACTTAGTTCAGCAAGGAATAAATATACAATGCATAGAATATACAAATTATCCCACAGAGTATTACTAATTCAAAATGCATTTTAATATGGCACCCATTATGCTCCTGTCAGTTTAAACCAGTAGTATAGCAAACTGTGAAATATATGAGGCTTAAATAACACAGCATCAACCATAGGCAGCCTGTTTCACTACTTTGGGACTCTTTCTCACTCAAGTCATTATGGTTGATGCTGATGTCCTCGAGCATTCCACCCTTTGCTACAGGGCTGCCCATTATATTGAAATGGATTTTGAATTGTAAGTGTTGCAATTTTGCACAGATAAGTATATTTATTTTTTGCTAGGATTAATACAATGGAGGAATGAGCCCCAAACGGGCCAAACAGGCTGTCTATGGTTGGTGCTGCTGTTCTGCTCAAGCATTAATTTCCCGCTTTGTAAGTGTGGTTATGAAAATTAATGTAATCATCAGCAAAACTGGCATATAGCCGTAAACCTAAAATCAATGCTTGAGTCCAATAAAATAGCACCTACATCATACTGAAGAGCCCCAACGAGGGTGAAACAACCTGCCTATAGTGAAAAAACACATTACATTTGTAGTATTACAAGATATTATTCCCCTGCAAGACACCACTCTTTTTGTACTGGGTTTGTATGTAAGCAGAACTATTATAGAATAATAAGGCTTCCATATATCATAAGATTCAAGATTTTGCCTCATTTCCAAGTGCCCTTGACATAGTAAAAGTGTTCCTACCTAAAACTATTAAATGGCCAGATGTTCTGCACATATCTGCAATAAATATGTTTGTATATTTAAATATGAGGACACAAAGAATATCGGTTAATGATAGCAGCAACTGGATCATCTGAATCACTCAGCAGCAACTGGATCACCCGAAAACCCCTAGCAGTTATGTGCATGCTTAATTCAGTGCAGGCCTCCATTTACCAAGTTGCCTACAAGCTAATCATACTGTAACACACCTAGTAAAGAAGGCTTATTTACAGTATACTGAGAACTTGAAAAACAGCCATATTAAAACTTAGAAATAACCATAATTAGATATTTTAAATTGATCTTTTATCTGGTGTCAGATCAAAGTAATTGCCAAAGAAAAAGGATAACTACATTATTTGTTTACAAACTGAATAATAAAGTTTTTATTTTTGCACATGTCTAGTAAATTCTTTGCCTTGATAAAAAAATATAATGTTCTAATTCTTGAGAGCATTTATTGTTAAATGATTGCAGTACACTACAGGTTACATCATATGGGACCTACTAAAGGGATATAAAACCCATTTTTATTCTTTCCGGATTCAGATAGAATATTACAGGCAATTTTAAATGATTTTCCAATGTACTCCTATTATCAAATGTGCTTAATTCCCTTGATATACTTTGCTGAATTTACAAAACACATCAACATTTAAAAGTACAGTTACACTCATATTAACACTATCTGATACAAAAATATTAAATAAAAATACTGCATTAAAAAGTTATAAGGGCTCAAAGATATGAGGTCTCAGGTGTTATATATATATATATATATATATATAAAAGCCTGCAAAGGGCTTTAACATAGAGATACATTCATACACATGCCTAAATATGTTTATGTATGTATATGTATGTATATATATATATATATATATATATGTGTGTGTGTGTACATATGTATTTATATTTGTATATACGTATTTACAGAATATAAACACTTAAATACATATGCATACATATATAGACATATATATAAGTGCATTGGAGCCCTTTGCAGTTAAGTAGATGAAAACATGAAAAACATATTTATGCAATATTCATAAGTGTTTAACTGTGTATTTACTATATAAATCTCACATTCCAATGTTTTTGCACAATGGGGAATATGTTCTATGTATTTTTAAATATATATTCCTATATATCTGTATATATCTAGACCTACTGTATATATAATCAAGTTTATATATATATATATATATATATATATATATATATATATATATATATATATAGTTGTGCAAATATCCATCAGATATACATTTAAATATCTTTTTAAGAATACATAGAGCATATTATGTTATCCGCAGGACATTAGATTATGAAAGATGCAATATTATCTTCTTATGTTATGCTTTTAAATAACCGCCATTGTGTTTGTGTGACTTGTGGGTGCTAGGTATTTTTCAGCTACATTGAAGTCTATGGGGGGAATGCAATTTTGTATTCGCAACTTCTCAAAGTCTATTTTATACTGTGACGTTATGAACATGAAAGAGCAAACTTTTTACTTTCAACTCGTAATATGAGCCTGAAACTCTGAGAGCAAAAAATAATTAAGCAGTCATTTTATCCCCTTGGTTGCCAGTAACACATGTACAGATCAGTGATGTAACCCCCTTGGCTGCTAGAGATAACCAACCCAGTAATGATTGACCACCCTCATTGTTGCCTGTAACACATATAATAGAAAATGCACAGTGTAACTTCTTTTTGAGCCATATTTCTAATGCATAAAGGCCTAGAAGGTCCTTTACATTTAGCTGACAGGGGTCTTTAAAAAACTGTAGATTTAAGTGTCCAGTATTTTTGTACAGATTTTACTGGACAGCCTGGTAAAATACTGGACTGTCTGGTTGAATACTGGACACTTGGCAACCCTATTAACAAATGTGCTTCATTGATTTGTATCCTTTGCTGGAGGAGCAGCAATGTACTACTTGGAGTTGGCTGAAACCCAAAAACAAGAAGAATATATGTGCAGCCATTAATCAGCTTCAGAGCCTACCTAGGTATACATTTGAACAAAGGATACAAATAGAATGAAAAAATACAAAATAGAAATAAATTGGAAAGTTATTCAAAATTGCATGCTCTATCTGAATTGTGAAAAAAAAATGGGTTTCATGTCCCTTTAAAGTTGTGCTTTTTAGTCATTGTACCACTTGCAAGCCCTATTAGCTCAATGGGGCAGTGTTCCTGGTAATCATTGTACCACTTGCAAGCATTATTGGCATTTGGAGTACCAATTGCAAGTCTTATTGGCCCAGGGGGCAGTGTGCTTGGTACTCATTGTACCACTTACTAGCCTTTTTGGCCCAGGGGGCAGTGTGCTTGGTACTCATTGTACCACTTGCTAGCCTTATTGGCCCAGGGGGCAGTGTGCTTGGTACTCATTGTACCACTTGCTAGCCTTATTGGCACTTAGGGGAGTGTGCCTGGTAATCATTGCTCCAATTGCAAGTCTTATAGGCCCAGGGGGCAGTGTGTGCTTGATACTCATTGTACCACTTGCTAGCCTTATTGGCACTTGGGGAAGTGTGCCTGGTAATAACTGTACCAACTGCGAGTCTTATTGGCCCAGGGGGCAGTGTGCTTGGTACTCATTGTACCACTTGCTAGCCTTATTGGCACTTGGGGAAGTGTGCCTGGTAATAACTGTACCAACTGCGAGTCTTATTGGCCCAGGGGGCAGTGTGCTTGGTACTCATTGTACCACTTGCTAGCCTTATTGGAACTTGAGGAAGTGTGACTGGTAATCATTGCCTCAATTGCAAGTCTTATTGGCCTAGGGGTGAGTGTGCTCATTGTACCACTTGCAAGCCTTTTTGCGGCCCCTAAAGAACTAATAGCGCTGCATTTACACGTGTGGATTTATTACATTTTTTATTCTGCTAACAACTATGATTCATTCCTCACAAC